>NC_092056.1:0-152500 GCF_039877785.1 Chaetodon trifascialis
TGTTCATCAGTCAGTTCATCAGTCAATCAGTCATTCAGTCAGTCAGTCAGTCAGTCAGTCAGTCAGTCAGTTCATCAGTCAGTCAGTCAGTTCATTAGTCAGTCAGTCAGTCAGTCAGTTCATCAGTCAGTCAGTCAGTCAGTCAGTCAGTCAGTCAGTCAGTCAGTCAGTTCATCTCAGTCAGTCAGTCAGTTCATTAGTCAGTCAGTCAGTCAGTCAGTCAGTCAGTCAGTTCATCAGTCAGTCAGTCAGTCAGTCAGTTCATCAGTCAGTCAGTCAGTCAGTCAGTCAGTCAGTCAGTTCATTAGTCAGTTCAGTCAGTCAGTCAGTCCGTCAGTTCATTAGTCAGTCAGTCAGTCAGTCAGTCAGTCAGTCAGTCAGTTCATTAGTCAGTCAGTCAGTCAGTCAGTTCATCAGTCAGTCAGTCAGTTCATCAGTCAGTCAGTCAGTCAGTCAGTTCATCAGTCAGTTCATCAGTCAGTCAGTCAGTCAGTCAGTCAGTCAGTCAGTCAGTTCATTAGTCAGTCAGTCAGTCAGTCAGTCAGTCAGTCAGTCAGTCAGTCAGTCAGTCAGTCAGTCAGTCAGTCAGTCAGTCAGTCAGTTCATTAGTCAGTCAGTCAGTCAGTTCGTCAGTCAGTCAGTCAGTTCATTAGTCAGTCAGTCAGTCAGTCAGTCAGTTCATTAGTCAGTCAGTCAGTCAGTCAGTCAGTCAGTCAGTCAGTCAGTTCATTAGTCAGTCAGTCAGTCAGTCAGTCAGTCAGTCAGTCAGTCAGTTCGTCAGTCAGTTCATTAGTCAGTCAGTCAGTCAGTCAGTCAGTTCATCAGTCAGTTCATCAGTCAGTCAGTCAGTCAGTCAGTTCATTAGTCAGTCAGTCAGTCAGTTCATCAGTCAGTCAGTCAGTTCATTAGTCAGTCATTCAGTCATTCAGTCAGTCAGTCAGTCAGTCAGTCAGTCAGTCAGTCAGTTCATCAGTCAGTCAGTCAGTCAGTCAGTCAGTCAGTTCATCAGTCAGTCAGTCAGTTCATTAGTCAGTCAGTCAGTCAGTCAGTCAGTCAGTCAGTCAGTTCATCAGTCAGTCAGTCAGTCAGTCAGTCAGTCAGTCAGTCAGTCAGTTCATCAGTCAGTCAGTCAGTCAGTCAGTCAGTCAGTTCATCAGTCAGTCAGTCAGTCAGTCAGTCAGTCAGTCAGTTCATCAGTCAGTCAGTCAGTCAGTCAGTCAGTTCATCAGTCAGTCAGTCAGTCAGTCAGTCAGTCAGTCAGTCAGTCAGTTCATTAGTCAGTCAGTCAGTCAGTCAGTCCGTCAGTTCATTAGTCAGTCAGTCAGTCAGTCAGTCAGTCAGTCAGTCAGTCAGTTCATTAGTCAGTCAGTCAGTCAGTCAGTCAGTTCATCAGTCAGTCAGTCAGTTCATCAGTCAGTCAGTCAGTCAGTCAGTTCATCAGTCAGTTCATCAGTCAGTCAGTCAGTCAGTCAGTCAGTCAGTCAGTCAGTCAGTCAGTCAGTCAGTCAGTTCATTAGTCAGTCAGTCAGTCAGTCAGTCAGTCAGTCAGTTCATCAGTCAGTCAGTCAGTCAGTCAGTCAGTCAGTCAGTCAGTCAGTCAGTTCATTAGTCAGTCAGTCAGTCAGTTCGTCAGTCAGTCAGTCAGTTCATTAGTCAGTCAGTCAGTCAGTTCATTAGTCAGTCAGTCAGTCAGTCAGTCAGTCAGTCAGTTCATTAGTCAGTCAGTCAGTCAGTCAGTCAGTCAGTCAGTCAGTTCATTCAGTCAGTCAGTCAGTTCATTAGTCAGTCAGTCAGTCAGTCAGTCAGTCAGTCAGTCAGTCAGTTCATTAGTCAGTCAGTCAGTCAGTCAGTCAGTTCAGTCAGTCAGTTCATTAGTCAGTCAGTCAGTCAGTCAGTCAGTCAGTCAGTCAGTTCATCAGTCAGTTCATCAGTCAGTCAGTCAGTCAGTCAGTCAGTTCATTAGTCAGTCAGTCAGTCAGTTCATCAGTCAGTCAGTCAGTTCATTAGTCAGTCATTCAGTCAGTCAGTCAGTCAGTCAGTCAGTCAGTTCATCAGTCAGTCAGTCAGTCAGTCAGTCAGTCAGTCAGTTCATCAGTCAGTTCATTAGTCAGTCAGTCAGTCAGTCAGTCAGTCAGTCAGTCAGTCAGTCAGTTCATTAGTCAGTCAGTCAGTCAGTCAGTCAGTCAGTCAGTCAGTCAGTCAGTTCATCAGTCAGTCAGTCAGTCAGTCAGTCAGTTCATTAGTCAGTCAGTTTGTCAGTCATTTCATCAGTCAGTCAGTCAGTCAGTCAGTCAGTCAGTCAGTCAGTTCATTAGTCAGTCAGTCAGTCAGTCAGTCATGTCAGTCAGTTCGTCAGTCAGTCAGTTCATTAGTCAGTCAGTCAGTCAGTCAGTCAGTTCATTAGTCAGTCAGTCAGTCAGTCAGTCAGTCAGTCAGTTCATTAGTCAGTCAGTCAGTCAGTCAGTCAGTCAGTCAGTTCGTCAGTCAGTTCATCAGTCAGTCAGTCAGTCAGTCAGTCAGTCAGTCAGTCAGTCAGTCAGTCAGTTCATTAGTCAGTCAGTCAGTCAGTCAGTCAGTCAGTCAGTTCATCAGTCAGTTCATCAGTCAGTCAGTCAGTCAGTTCATTAGTCAGTCAGTCTGTCAGTCAGTCAGTCAGTCAGTTCATTAGTCAGTCAGTCAGTCAGTCAGTCAGTTCATTAGTCAGTCAGTCAGTCAGTCAGTCAGTCAGTCAGTTCATTAGTCAGTCAGTCAGTCAGTCAGTCAGTCAGTCAGTTCGTCAGTCAGTTCATCAGTCAGTCAGTCAGTCAGTCAGTCAGTCAGTCAGTCAGTCAGTCAGTCAGTCAGTTCATTAGTCAGTCAGTCAGTCAGTCAGTCAGTCAGTCAGTTCATCAGTCAGTTCATCAGTCAGTCAGTCAGTCAGTTCATTAGTCAGTCAGTCTGTCAGTCAGTCAGTCAGTCAGTTCATTAGTCAGTCAGTCAGTCAGTCAGTCAGTCAGTCAGTCAGTTCGTCAGTCAGTTCATCAGTCAGTCAGTCAGTCAGTCAGTCAGTTCATTAGTCAGTCAGTTCATCAGTCAGTTCATTAGTCAGTCAGTCAGTCAGTTCATCAGTCAGTCAGTCAGTCAGTCAGTCAGTTCATCAGTCAGTCGTCAGTCAGTCAGTCAGTCAGTCAGTTCATCAGTCAGTTCATCAGTCAATCAGTCAGTCAGTCAGTCAGTCAGTCAGTCAGTCAGTCAGTCAGTCAGTCAGTTCATCAGTCAGTCAGTCAGTTCATTAGTCAGTCAGTCAGTCAGTCAGTTCATCAGTCAGTCAGTTCATCAGTCAGTCAGTCTGTCAGTCAGTCAGTCAGTCAGTCAGTCAGTCAGTCAGTCAGTCAGTCAGTCAGTTCATCAGTCAGTCAGTCAGTTCATTAGTCAGTCAGTCAGTCAGTCAGTCAGTCAGTCAGTCAGTCAGTCAGTCAGTTCATCAGTCAGTCAGTCAGTCAGTCAGTTCATCAGTCAGTCAGTCAGTCAGTCAGTCAGTCAGTCAGTTCATTAGTCAGTCAGTCAGTCAGTCAGTCCGTCAGTTCATTAGTCAGTCAGTCAGTCAGTCAGTCAGTCAGTCAGTTCATTAGTCAGTCAGTCAGTCAGTCAGTTCATCAGTCAGTCAGTCAGTTCATCAGTCAGTCAGTCAGTCAGTCAGTTCATCAGTCAGTTCATCAGTCAGTCAGTCAGTCAGTCAGTCAGTCAGTCAGTCAGTCAGTCAGTTCATTAGTCAGTCAGTCAGTCAGTCAGTCAGTCAGTCAGTCAGTCAGTTCATCAGTCAGTCAGTCAGTCAGTCAGTCAGTCAGTCAGTCAGTCAGTCAGTCAGTTCATTAGTCAGTCAGTCAGTCAGTTCGTCAGTCAGTCAGTCAGTTCATTAGTCAGTCAGTCAGTCAGTTCATTAGTCAGTCAGTCAGTCAGTCAGTCAGTCAGTCAGTTCATTAGTCAGTCAGTCAGTCAGTCAGTCAGTCAGTCAGTTCGTCAGTCAGTTCATTAGTCAGTCAGTCAGTCAGTCAGTCAGTCAGTCAGTCAGTCAGTCAGTTCATCAGTCAGTTCATCAGTCAGTCAGTCAGTCAGTCAGTCAGTCAGTCAGTTCATTAGTCAGTCAGTCAGTCAGTTCATCAGTCAGTCAGTCAGTTCATTAGTCAGTCATTCAGTCATTCAGTCAGTCAGTCAGTCAGTCAGTCAGTCAGTCAGTTCATCAGTCAGTCAGTCAGTCAGTCAGTCAGTCAGTCAGTCAGTTCATCAGTCAGTCAGTCAGTTCATTAGTCAGTCAGTCAGTCAGTCAGTCAGTCAGTCAGTTCATCAGTCAGTCAGTCAGTCAGTCAGTCAGTCAGTCAGTCAGTCAGTTCATCAGTCAGTCAGTCAGTCAGTCAGTCAGTCAGTCAGTCAGTCAGTTCATCAGTCAGTCAGTCAGTCAGTCAGTCAGTCAGTTCATCAGTCAGTCAGTCAGTCAGTCAGTCAGTCAGTCAGTCAGTTCATCAGTCAGTCAGTCAGTCAGTCAGTTCATCAGTCAGTCAGTCAGTCAGTCAGTTCATCAGTCAGTCAGTCAGTCAGTCAGTCAGTCAGTTCATCAGTCAGTCAGTCAGTCAGTCAGTCAGTCAGTTCATCAGTCAGTCAGTCAGTCAGTCAGTCAGTTCATCAGTCAGTCAGTCAGTCAGTCAGTCAGTCAGTCAGTCAGTTCATCAGTCAGTCAGTCAGTCAGTCAGTCAGTCAGTCAGTCAGTCAGTCAGTCGATGTTCACGAGCCTGAACTGTGCACACAGGCGTGTTCAGTTCTTTGTAGAATAATCAGGGCGTCTGCTTGGACAGCAGGAACAGTTCACACGGACCAAAACGCAGAGTCCTCACCTGACCTCTGAAAACAGGTGAACAATACGAGACTCAGAGTTCTCCTGAACTGACCTGAAAAACAGCTTTTACATTCTGACATTGGAAACACGCTGAGAAACTTTGTCTTGCGGTTTTTCCCCATTGGTTTGGCTCATTCTCGAAACTAAGACTCTAAGATCATTTGGCTAAACAGTCTTACCGTTCAGCACGACACCACGGTTCACCTGCAAGAGCTCATATCTCTCCCAAAACTGTTCACTCGGGTCAAAACTAAGTTCCTTTCTCCTAGAAATAGTCAGTGCCCCCAAACGCATCGTCCCTTTGGCATTGTGGAAGCACTGCGAGTCAAAATGTTTGGATGTTTTGTCACGATGGCAGAGGACCATTGAAAGATCCCTCATGTCCACCTCTCAGTCTTAGTCCAGTCCTTCAGTGATAAAGCTTACTGTGCTACTTTTATGTCTAGCTAACAGAATACAAAAAAACTGGAAAAAATAAATAATAGGATTTTACGCTAAGAGCAGCCTCCAAGGTTTGACATTGCACATTGGACTCATACTGCCAAGGACATTATTATTCACACACATCAAGTAACTTCCATACATCAGAGTAAACAAAATGTACACTGCATAATATACTGTCATATAAACACATAAACAAACAACAAGGAAAATTATATGTAGCCTACAGTGCTGTAAATAAAGCTGGAGTTTCACAACTAACACTTCTTCACTGGTCGCTGTCCTCATCCTCCCTCTCCTGGCCGTCCTCTTCACCCTCCCACCCCCTCCCAGATTTTCATCCACATCACAGCGTATATTCTCCCTGGCGATGCAACAAGGGAAGAAATGGCGTGCATGTCGCAGTCATCCCCTACACTGATCTCCTGTAATATCTTCACACGCAGCATCCATTGCATGGAGCAGGGACCTCTGATTTTGAGCCTGATGCTGATACACTCTCCACCTACAGGAAGGGCCAGAGTCGTCTCTATTTCCTGAGGGGACTGAGGTCCTTCAACATCTGCCGGACTGTGCTCAGGATCTTCTATGAGTCTGTGGTTGGTAGTTATATTGTCTAAGCTGTTGCATGCTGGGGCAGCAGACTGAGGACGGCAGACGCCAACAGACTCAACAAACGGATCAAGACCAGCGACGTTGTGGGGATGGAGTGTGACTCTTTGACGGTGGTGTCAGAGAGGAGGACGCTGAAGAAGCTAAGGACTATCATGGACAATGTCTCACACCCACTTCATGCTGTGCTGGCCAGGCACAGGAGGACGTTCAGTGAGAGACTCGTCCCACCAAAACTGAGGACTGAACGAAGTCATTCCTGCCTGTGGACATCAACCTGTACACCTCCTCCCTCTGAATGGCCCTTGGACTTCACTGTCACTGTCTGCTCTGTTCTGTTGAATATTTTACAATTTCACTTTGCACATCTGATTCCATTTTGCACATTTTTTTGCACATCCAATATACTCAGTATATTACTTATTTTTATTACAGTACATTTCACTGTGTTGCATATTTTGTGTTGTATATTTCTTATTTACATATATCTTTAGTTTTAATATTCTGTTTCTTAATATTGCCTTTATATATATATTTATTCCTTCTTGTTCGTTCTCTCTTTTTTATTCTAACCTGTAATTCTGTTTTTTGTGGAGCACTGTACAAAAAACAATTTCCCCTCGGGGATCAATAAAGGAATTCTGATTCTGATTCTGACCTCCAAGCTGAGAAAAACTCCTCAGTAGGATTGAGGAAAGGAGAGTAAGGTGGTAGGAACACCATGACCATCCTTGGATGAGTCATGAACCAGGTGGAAATTCACATTGTCCCACACAAGACAGTTTGGTAGGTGAGGCCCTACGAGACCTCTCTCATTTTCAGGGATCAAATCAGAATAAAGGTGGTCCAAGAAGATGAGGAGCTTCTGTGTATTGTATGGGCCAAGGCTGGGGATGTGAGTGGCCACGCCATTCTCAGAAATGGCAGCACACATAGTTATATTGCTCCCTCACTGATCTGGGACATCCACCTTGGCCCGGCGGCCAATAAAATTACAGCCACGTCTTCAGCCCTTGGCCAGGTTGAAGCCCGCTTCATCCACAAACACAAGGATGTGAGGGGTCCTGTTTCCTTCCAATGCCACTGTTCTCTACAATACAGTAAAATAATAATAATAATAATAATAATAATAATAATAATAATAACTAGACAAATTCCCCTCGGCGGGAAATTTGGAGAGTGATACAGTGCGCAAACGCCGGGCCGTGTGCCAAACGCCGGGCCGTGTTGCTGACAGAGGTCAGTGTCCAGTACTAAAAACACAACGCAAAGCTAACATTAGCATATCAAAAAACACATTGAGAAGGTCTCAAACGTCATTATAATGCCTTTACCAATCATTTTAGCCAAGGTTAGCATGTTAGCATTAGCATGCTAACATTAGCATGTCAAATATCACATTAAAAACCTCTGAACCATCATTACAACACAATGAACATTCATTTTAACGTATGTTAGCATATTAGCATTAGCATGCTAACATTAGCATGTTAGCACAACAACCCGACATCAACAGGTATACCTCCAGGCACCAACAAATTCATAGGACCTCATGTTAGCATTAGCATGTTAGCATTGTGGCTAACGCTAACAGGCCAACATCAGTCATTACATCACTAACATACAACTCACCAGTAGGTAGCTTGGCTGTGGCTGGTTAGCATGTCACTATAGAGCTTAATGGAGAACTGATCATTTGACTGAGCTGCACAGCTGCAGCTAAAGCTACATATGTGTGTGTGTGGGAGAGGCAATTAGGCTCAGAGGTTGCCACGGCAACTTGAGATCAGGCCACCTGCGGGTCTGCGAGACTCTGAGAAACATCTGAATTTGGCCTCTGCGCAGCCTCCAAACAAACGCTTCTCACGCCGAGACCGAAACTCCTACTGCTGAAATTTCTTCACCGTGAGAGCCACAAGGCTTTGCTGTACATGCTGATCACTTTCTTTTTTCGCTGGGCTCAAAAATGCCGATTTTAGAGCGAGTTAAAAAACGGCTGGTTTCTGTCTCTTCCGTTTTTCATTTGTATTGGACCTTATGGGCGAGGTCAGAGGCGCTCTCCTCGCTCAGAGGCTGAGAACTCAAAAACCGTAAGTCCTATCGCTTAGTCAGGCACATCGTGAGAATCAGCGCAAGCGGCACTACAACTCTGGAAAGTTTCACGTGCATAGAGCGAAATTTGTGCTTTGGAGGAGCGTGGAAAGACAAAAGTTTCACACAATTTTCAGAGCTTCTCTCCACTCTGGCAGTTAATCCCCTCCACTCTAGCGCGAACATTCCGTGCAATACACACCCATTATAAACTCACAATTTCTCTCAAAACGCTCACGGTCATTGACCGGCAACTGCTCAAAAACTATACCACCTATCAAAACGAGATTTAATAGGGCAATAGACGAGACTTGTGTCTACGTTTTAAAATTAGAACAGCGTCTCTACGTGAAAGTATGCCGGAGCAGTAGCTCGTTGAAAAAGGGGGAGATTTTGTCGCATTTTTTGCCATCTCCCATTTACTTTGAATGGGATTTTTTCGTGCGTTTTTCGCGTCTTACGACGCGAAAAACGCGTATTCTATAGAGAAAAATAATAGCACACCGAGTCCGATCAAGACGCACGTTTTGATATATCATTCGCCTGGGTGCTCCCAAAACTGTAGGACTAGTAGCGAATCAAAAAAAGTACGGAAGATGAAAAATAACTAGACAAATTCCCCTCGGCGGGAAATTTGGAGAGTGATACAGTGCGCAAACGCCGGGCCGTGTTGCTGACAGAGGTCAGTGTCCAGTACTAAAAACACAACGCAAAGCTAACATTAGCATATCAAAAAACACATTGAGAAGGTCTCAAACATCATTATAATGCCTTACCAATCATTTTAGCCAAGGTTAGCATGTTAGCATTAGCATGCTAAAATTAGCATGTCAAATATCACATTAAAAACCTCTGAACCCCCATTAGAATGCGATGAACATTCATTTTAACGTATGTTAGCATATTAGCATTAGCATGCTAACATTAGCATGTTAGCACAACAACCCGACATCAACAGGTATACCTCCAGGCACCAACAAATTCATAGGACCTCATGTTAGCATTAGCATGTTAGCATTGTGGCTAACGCTAACAGGCCAACATCACTCATTACATCACTAACACATACAACTCACCAATAGGTAGCTTGGCTGTGGCTGGTTAGCATGTCACTATAGAGCTTAATGGAGAACTGATCATTTGACTGAGCTGCACAGCTGCAGCTAAAGCTACATATGTGTGTGTGTGGGAGAGGCAATTAGGCTCAGAGGTTGCCACGGCAACTTGAGATCAGGCCACCTGCGGGTCTGCGAGACTCTGGGAAACGTCTGAATTTGGCCTCTGCGCACCCTCCGAACAAACGCTTCTCACGCCGACACCGAAACTCCTATTGCCGAAATTTCTTCACCGTGAGAGCCACAAGGCTTTGCTGTACACTCTGATCACTTTCTTTTTTCGCTGGGCTGAAAAATGCGGATTCTACAGCGAGTTAAAAAACGGCTGGTTTCTGTCTCTCCCGTTTTTCATTTGTATTGGACCTTATGGGCGAGGTCAGAGGCGCTCTCCTCGCTCAGAGGCTCACAACTCAAAAACCGTAAGTCCTGTCGCTTAGCCAGGCACATCGTGAGAATCAGCGCAAGCGGCACTACAACCTTGGAAAGTTTTGCGCACGTAGAGCGAAATTTGTGCTTTGGGGGAGCGTGGAAAGACAAAAGTTTCACACAATTTTCAGTGCTTCTCTCCACTCTGGCAGTTAATCCCCTCCACTCTAGCGCGAACATTCCGTGCAATACACACCCATTATAAACTCACAATTTCTCTCAAAACGCTCACGGTCATTGAACGGCGACTGCTCAAAAATTATACGACGTATCAAAACGAAAATTACTACATCAATAGACGAGACTTGTGTCTACGTTTTAAACTTGGAATGGCGCCTCTACATGAAAGTATGCCAGAGCAGTAGTCCTTTGAAGGGGGGGGAGATTTTTTCGCATTTTTCGGCTCGTCCCATTCATTTCTTATGGGAAATTTATCGCAGTTTTTCGCGTCTTACGACGCGAAAAACTGCGATAAATTTGTGAAAAGTAATAGCAGACCGAGTCCGATCGAGCCGCACGTTTTGATATATCATTTGCCTGGGTGCTCGCTATCGTTTTTGACTAGTAGCGAATCGAAAAAAGTACGGAAGATGAAAAATAATAATAATAAGAAGAAGAAGAAGAAACACGCAGAAGAACAATAGTGTTCAGTGCTTCGCACTGAACACAGCAGGGGCTTCGCCCCTGCTGTGTTCAGTGCTCAGCACTGTATCACTAACTAGACAAATTCCCCTCGGCGGGAAATTTGGAGAGTGATACAGTGCGCAAACGCCGGGCCGTGTGGCAAACGCCGGGCCGTGTGCATGCCTAGTGCCATCATATTAGCACAGCAACCCGATATCACAAGTCAAACCCGTTCATAGGACCCCATTTCAGCATCGGCGACAATGCTAAGCTGACATTAGCATGTCAAAAAACACATTGAAAAGGTCTGAAACACCCTGAGAATGCCTTTACCAATCATTTTAACATATGTTAGCATGTTAGCATTAGCATGCTAAATTAGCATGTCAAATAACACATTAAAAACCTCTGAACCATTATTAGAACGCCTTCAAGATTAATTTTAGCCTAAGTTAGCATATTAGCATTAGCATGCTAACATTAGCATGTTAGCACACCAACCCGACATCAACAGGTATACCTCCAGGCACCAACAAGTTCATAGGACCTCATGTTAGCATTAGCATGTTAGCATTGTGGCTAATGCTAACAGGCCAACATCACTCATTACATCACTAACACATACAACTCACCAGTAGGTAGCTTGGCTGTGGCTGGTTAGCATGTCACTATAGAGCTTAATGGAGAACTGATCATTTGACTGAGCTGCACAGCTGCAGCTAAAGCTACATATGTGTGTGTGTGGGAGAGGCAATTAGGCTCAGAGGTTGCCACGGCAACTTGAGATCAGGCCACCTGCGGGTCTGCGAGACTCTGAGAAACGTCTGAATTTGGCCTCTGCGCACCCTCCGAACAAACGCTTCTCACGCCGACACCGAAACTCCTATTGCCGAAATTTCTTCACCGTGAGAGCCACAAGGCTTTGCTGTACACTCTGATCACTTTCTTTTTTCGCTGTGCTGAAAAATGCGGATTTTAGAGCGAGTTAAAAAACAGCTGGTTTCTGTCTCTCCCGTTTTTCATTTGTATTGGACCTTATGGGCGAGGTCAGAGGCGCTCTCCTCGCTCAGAGGCTCACAACTCAAAAACCGTAAGTCCTGTCGCTTAGCCAGGCACATCGTGAGAATCAGCGCAACCGGCACTACAACCTTGGAAAGTTTCGCGCACGTAGAGCGAAATTTGTGCTTTGGGGGAGCGTGGAAAGACAAAAGTTTCACACAATTTTCAGTGCTTCTCTCCACTCTGGCAGTTAATCCCCTCCACTCTAGCGCGAACATTCCGTGCAATACACACCCATTATAAACTCAGAATTTCTCCCAAAACGCTCACGGTCATTGAACTGCGACTGCTCGAAAACTATACGACCTATCAAAACGAGAATTACTACACCCATAAACGAGACCTGTGTCTACGTTTTAAAGTTGGAACGGTGTCTCTAGGTAAAAGTATGCCCGAGCAGTAACCCTTTGAAAAAGGGGGAGATTTTTTCGCATTTTTCGGCTCGTCCCATTCATTTCTTATGGGATTTTTTCGTGCGTTTTTCGCGTCTTACGACGCGAAAAACGCGTATTCTGTAGAGAAAAATAATAGCGCACCGAGTCCGATCGAGCCGCACGTTTTGATATATAATTTGCCTGGGTGCTCGCTATCGTTTATGACTAGTAGCGAACCGAAAAAAGTACGGAAGATGAAAAATAAGTTTAACTAGACAAATTCCCCTCGGCGGGAAATTTGGAGAGTGATACAGTGCGCAAACGCCGGGCCGTGTGCCAAACGCCGGGCCGTGTTGCTGACAGAGGTCAGTGTCCAGTACTAAAAACACAATGCAAAGCTAACATTAGCATATCAAAAAACACATTGAGAAGGTCTCAAACATCATTATAATGCCTTACCAATCATTTTAGCCAAGGTTGGCATGTTAGCATTAGCATGCTAACATTAGCATGTCAAATATCACATTAAAAACCTCTGAACCCCCATTAGAACGCGATGAACATTCATTTTAGCCTAAGTTAGCATATTAGCATTAGCATGCTAACATTAGCATGTTAGCACAACAATCCGACATCAACAGGTATACCTCCAGGCACCAACAAGTTCATAGGACCTCATGTTAGCATTAGCATGTTAGCATTGTGGCTAATGCTAACAGGCCAACATCACTCATTACCTCACTAACATATACAACTGACCAGTAGTAGGCTTGGCTGTGGCTGGTTAGCATGACACTACAGAGCTTAATGAAGAGTTGCTCATTTGACTGAGCTGCACAGCTGCAGCTGAAGGTACATATGTGTGTGTATGTGGGAGAGTAGTGCTCACAGAAGTACTGAGGCTCAGAGGTTGCCATGTTAACTTGAGGTGGCCTGATCCATGATGTCATCCACTTAGACACAGGTGCACACACACAGACACCTGCTATTAGGGCAGCAGACACTTATGTGTCTGCCTCCACTCTGAAACGAACATTCCATGCAATACACACCCATTATAATCTCCAGCGGTCGCCATGGTGACGAGCCACTTTGGCTCTGGGAGAGTCTGAGAAATGTCTGAATTTGGCCTCTGCGCAGCCTCCAAACAAACGCTTCTCACGCCGAGACCGAAACTCCTACTGCTGAAATTTCTTCACCGTGAGAGCCACAAGGCTTTGCTGTACATGCTGATCACTTTCTTTTTTCGCTGGACTCAAAAATGCCGATTTTAGAGCGAGTTAAAAAACGGCTGGTTTCTGTCTCTTCCATTTTTCATTTATATTGGACCTTATGGGCGAGGTCAGAGGCGCTCTCCTCGCTCAGAGGCTGAGAACTCAAAAACCGTAAGTCCTATCGCTTAGTCAGGCACATCGTGAGAATCAGCGCAAGCGGCACTACAACTCTGGAAAGTTTCACGTGCGTAGAGCGAAATTTGTGCTTTAGAGGAGCGTGGAAAGACAAAAGTTTCACACAATTTTCAGAGCTTCTCTCCACTCTGGCAGTTAATCCCCTCCACTCTAGCGCGAACATTCCGTGCAATACACACCCATTATAAACTCACAATTTCTCTCAAAACGCTCACGGTCATTGACCGGCAACTGCTCAAAAACTATACCACCTATCAAAACGAGATTTAATAGGGCAATAGACGAGACTTGTGTCTACGTTTTAAAATTAGAACGGCATCTCTAGGTGAAAGTATGCCGGAGCAGTAGCTCGTTGAAAAAGGGGGAGATTTTGTCGCATTTTTTGCCGTCTCCCATTTACTTTGAATGGGATTTTTTCGTGCGTTTTTCGCGTCTTACGACGCGAAAAACGCGTATTCTGTAGAGAAAAATAATAGCACACCGAGTCCGATCAAGACGCACGTTTTGATATATCATTCGCCTGGGTGCTCCCAAAACTGTAGGACTAGTAGCGAATCAAAAAAAGTACGGAAGATGAAAAATAAAAAGAAGAAGAAGAAGCGCACAGAAGAACAATAGTGGTTCAGTGCTTTGCACTGAACACAGCAGGGGCTTCGCCCCTGCTGTGTTCAGGGCAAAAGCACTGTATCACTAACTAGACAATTTCCCCCTGGGAAATTTTGAAAGGGCCACGGGGGCCGCTGCCGGACCATGCGAACAGCTGCTAAGGCTAAGCTGACATTAGCATGTCAAATAACACGTTAAAAACATCTGAACCATCATTAGAATGCCTTGAACAGTCATTTTAACCAAAGTTAGCATGTTAGCATTAGCATGCTAGGCTAACATTAGCATGTCAAATAATACATTAAAAACCTCTGAACCATCATTAGAACGCCCTCAAGAATCATTTTAGCCAAGGTTAGCATGTTAGCATTAGCATGCTAACATTAGCATGTCACATAACACATTAAAAACCTCTGAACCACCATTAGAACGCAATGAACATTCATTTTAGCCAAGGTTAGCATTTTAGCTTTAGCATGTTAGCATTGTGGCTAACGTTAACAGGGTAACATCATCCAATACCTCACTAACATTTACAACTCACTAGTAGTAGGCTAGGCTGTGGCTCATTGTCAGGCCACTCCATAGCTGCAGCTAAAGCTACATATGTGTGTGTGTGGGAGAGGGGTGCTCAGAGAAGTACTGAGGCTCAGTGGTTGCCATTGTAACTTGAGGTGGCCTGATCAATGATGTCACCCACTCAGACACAGGTGCAGACACAGGTGCATTTGATTGGAGTCAATGAGGGGCAGACAGAGAAACGTCTGAATTTGGCCTCTGCGCACCCCTTGAACAAACGCTTCTCACACGAAGACCGAAACTCCTATTGCCGAAATTTCTTCACCATCAGAGCTACAAGGTTTGGCTGAACACGCTGATCACTTTCTTTTTTCACTGGGGTCAAAAATGGCGATTTTACAGCGAGTTAAAAAATGGCTTGCTTCTGTCTCTCCTGTTTTTGATTTGTATTGGACCTTATGGGCCAGGTCAGAGGTACTCTCCTCGCTCAGAGGCTCATAAATCAAAAACCGCAAGTCCTATCATTTAGTCAGGCACATCGTGAGAATCAGCGCAAGCGGCACTACAACTCTGGAAAGTTTCACACACGTAGAGCGAAATTTGTGGTTTGGAGAAGCGTGGAAAGAAAAAATTGCAAACACTTTTCAGAGCCTCTCTCCACTCTGGCAGTTAATCCCCTCCACTCTAGCACAACATTCCGTGCAATACACACCCATTATAAACTCACAATTTCTCCCAAAACGCTCACGGTCATTTAACGGCGACTGCTCAAAAACTATACAACCTATCAAAACGAGATTTAAGACACCAATAGACGAGATTTGTGTCTACGTTTTAAAGTTCGAATGGTGTCTCTAGGTCAACATATGCCGGAGCAGTAGTCCGTTGAAAAAGGGGGAGATTTTTTTGCATTTTTCGGCTCGTCCCATTCATTTCTTATGGGAAACGCATGAGACGAGCCTGAGAAACGTCTGAATTTGGCCCCTGCGCACCCCTCGAACAAACGCTTCTCACACGAAGACCAAAACTCCTATTGCCGAAATTTCTTCACCATGAGAGCTACAAGGCTTTGCTGTACACGCTGATCACTTCGTTTTTTCGCTGGGCTCAAAAATGCGGATTTTACAGCGAGTTAAAAAATGGCTGGTTTCTGTTTCTCCTGTTTTTCATTTGTATTGGACCTTATGGGCGAGGTCAGAGGTACTCTCCTCGCTCAGAGGCTGAGAACTCAAAAACCGTAATTCCTATCGCTTAGCCAAGGACATCGTGAGAATCAGCGCAAGCGGCACTACAACCTTGGAAAGTTTCACGCGCGTAGAGTGAAATTTGTGCTTTGGAGGAGCGTGGAAAGACGAAAGTTTCACGCAATTTTCAGAGCTTCTCTCCACTCTGGCAGTTAATCCCCTCCACTCTAGCACGAACATTCCGCGCCATACACACCCATTATAAATCCAGCGGTTGCCGCGGGGACGAACTTTTGCGTTTTTCGCGTCTTACGACGCGAAAAACGCGTATTTTGCCGAGAAAAATAATAGCACAGCGATCCCGATCGAGCCGCACGTTTTGATATATCATTCACCCGGGTGCTCCCAAAACTCTAGGACTAGTAGCGAATTAAAATTTGACACGGAAGAGGAAGAATAATAACTAGACAATTTCCCCCTGGGAAATTTTGAAAGGGCCACGGGTGCCGCCGCCGGACGATGCCAACCGCTAATGCTAAGCTGACATTAGCATGTCAAATAACACGTTAAAAACATCTGAACCATCATTAGAATGCCTTGAACAGTCATTTTAACCAAAGTTAGCATGTTAGCATTAGCATGCTAGGCTAACATTAGCATGTCAAATAACACATTCAAAACCTCTGAACCATCATTAGAATGCCTTCAAGGATCATTTTAGCCAATGTTAGCATGTTAGCATTAGCATGCTAACATTAGCATGTCGAATAACACATTAAAAACCTCTGAACCACCATTAGAACGCAATGAACATTCATTTTAGCCAAGGTTAGCATTTTAGCTTTAGCATGTTAGCATTGAGGCTAATGCTAACAGGGTAACATCATCCAATACCTCACTAACATTTACAACTCACTAGTAGTAGGCTAGGCTGTGGCTCATTGTCAGGCCACTGCATAGCTGCAGCTAAAGCTACATGTGTGTGTGTGGGAGAGGGGTGCTCAGAGAAGTACTGAGGCTCAGTGGTTGCCATTGTAACTTGAGGTGGCCTGATCAATGATGTCACCCACTCAGACACAGGTGCAGACACACATGCATTGCATTGGAGTCAAAGAGGAGCAGACAGAGAAACGTCTGAATTTGGCCTCTGCGCACCCCTCGAACAAATGCTTCTCACGCCAACACCGAAACTCCTATTGCCGAGATTTTTTCACCGTGAGAGCCACAAGGCTTTGCTCTACAAGCTGATCACTTTCTTTTTACGCTGGGCTTAAAACTGCGGATTTTACAGCGAGTTAAAAACACGCTTGGTTTCTGTTTCTCCAGTTTTTGATTTGTATTGGACCTTATGGGCGAGGTCAGAGGCGCTCTCCTCGCTCAGAGGCTGAGAACTCAAAAACCGTAATTCCTATCGCTTAGCCAGGCACATCGTGAGAATCAGCGCAAGCGGCACTACAACTCTGGAAATTTTCACGCGCCTAGAGCGAAATTTGTGCCTTGGAGGAGCGTGGAAACCCGAACTTTTCACACCATTTTCAGTGGTTCTCTCCACTCTGGCAGTTAATCCCCTCCACTCTAGCGCGAACATTCCGTGCAATACACACCCATTATAAACTCAAAATTTCTCCCAAAACGCTCACGGTCATCAAACGGCGACTGCTCAAAAACTATACGACCTATCGAAACGAGAATTACAACATCAATAGACGAGACTTGTGTCTACGTTTTAACGTTGGAACGGCGTCTCTAGGCGAACGTATGCCGGAGCAGTAGCCCGTTGAAAAAGGTGAAGATTTTTTCGCATTTTTTGGCTCGTCCCATTCATTTCTTATGGAGAATTTATCGCAGTTTTTCGCGTCTTACGACGCGAAAAACTGCGATAAATTTACGATACGTACAAGCACAGCGATCCCGATCGAGACGCACGTTTTGATATATCATTCGCCCGGGTGCTCCCAAAACTCTAGGACTAGTAGCGAATTAAAATTTGACACGGAAGAGGAAGAATAATAATAACTAGACAATTTCCCCCTGGGAAATTTTGAAAGGGCCACGGGGGCCGCTGCCGGACCATGCGAACAGCTGCTAAGGCTAAGCTGACATTAGCATGTCAAATAACACGTTAAAAACATCTGAACCATCATTAGAATGCCTTGAACAGTCATTTTAACCAAAGTTAGCATGTTAGCATTAGCATGCTAGGCTAACATTAGCATGTCAAATAATACATTAAAAACCTCTGAACCATCATTAGAACGCCCTCAAGAATCATTTTAGCCAAGGTTAGCATGTTAGCATTAGCATGCTAACATTAGCATGTCACATAACACATTAAAAACCTCTGAACCACCATTAGAACGCAATGAACATTCATTTTAGCCAAGGTTAGCATTTTAGCTTTAGCATGTTAGCATTGTGGCTAACGTTAACAGGGTAACATCATCCAATACCTCACTAACATTTACAACTCACTAGTAGTAGGCTAGGCTGTGGCTCATTGTCAGGCCACTCCATAGCTGCAGCTAAAGCTACATATGTGTGTGTGTGGGAGAGGGGTGCTCAGAGAAGTACTGAGGCTCAGTGGTTGCCATTGTAACTTGAGGTGGCCTGATCAATGATGTCACCCACTCAGACACAGGTGCAGACACAGGTGCATTTGATTGGAGTCAATGAGGGGCAGACAGAGAAACGTCTGAATTTGGCCTCTGCGCACCCCTTGAACAAACGCTTCTCACACGAAGACCGAAACTCCTATTGCCGAAATTTCTTCACCATCAGAGCTACAAGGTTTGGCTGAACACGCTGATCACTTTCTTTTTTCACTGGGGTCAAAAATGGCGATTTTACAGCGAGTTAAAAAATGGCTTGCTTCTGTCTCTCCTGTTTTTGATTTGTATTGGACCTTATGGGCCAGGTCAGAGGTACTCTCCTCGCTCAGAGGCTCATAAATCAAAAACCGCAAGTCCTATCATTTAGTCAGGCACATCGTGAGAATCAGCGCAAGCGGCACTACAACTCTGGAAAGTTTCACACACGTAGAGCGAAATTTGTGGTTTGGAGAAGCGTGGAAAGAAAAAATTGCAAACACTTTTCAGAGCCTCTCTCCACTCTGGCAGTTAATCCCCTCCACTCTAGCACAACATTCCGTGCAATACACACCCATTATAAACTCACAATTTCTCCCAAAACGCTCACGGTCATTTAACGGCGACTGCTCAAAAACTATACAACCTATCAAAACGAGATTTAAGACACCAATAGACGAGATTTGTGTCTACGTTTTAAAGTTCGAATGGTGTCTCTAGGTCAACATATGCCGGAGCAGTAGTCCGTTGAAAAAGGGGGAGATTTTTTTGCATTTTTCGGCTCGTCCCATTCATTTCTTATGGGAAACGCATGAGACGAGCCTGAGAAACGTCTGAATTTGGCCCCTGCGCACCCCTCGAACAAACGCTTCTCACACGAAGACCAAAACTCCTATTGCCGAAATTTCTTCACCATGAGAGCTACAAGGCTTTGCTGTACACGCTGATCACTTCGTTTTTTCGCTGGGCTCAAAAATGCGGATTTTACAGCGAGTTAAAAAATGGCTGGTTTCTGTTTCTCCTGTTTTTCATTTGTATTGGACCTTATGGGCGAGGTCAGAGGTACTCTCCTCGCTCAGAGGCTGAGAACTCAAAAACCGTAATTCCTATCGCTTAGCCAAGGACATCGTGAGAATCAGCGCAAGCGGCACTACAACCTTGGAAAGTTTCACGCGCGTAGAGTGAAATTTGTGCTTTGGAGGAGCGTGGAAAGACGAAAGTTTCACGCAATTTTCAGAGCTTCTCTCCACTCTGGCAGTTAATCCCCTCCACTCTAGCACGAACATTCCGCGCCATACACACCCATTATAAATCCAGCGGTTGCCGCGGGGACGAACTTTTGCGTTTTTCGCGTCTTACGACGCGAAAAACGCGTATTTTGCCGAGAAAAATAATAGCACAGCGATCCCGATCGAGCCGCACGTTTTGATATATCATTCACCCGGGTGCTCCCAAAACTCTAGGACTAGTAGCGAATTAAAATTTGACACGGAAGAGGAAGAATAATAATAAGAAAAAACCCGCAGAATAACAATAGGGCTCGGGGCTTCGCCCCGAGCCCTATTGCCCTACAGCTATTTCATAGCTGTAGGGGCAATAGGGCCCGGGCGAATGCCCCGTGGCCCTAATAAGAAGAAGAAGAAACACGCAGAAGAACAATAGTGTTCAGTGCTTCGCACTGAACACAGCAGGGGCTTCGCCCCTGCTGTGTTCAGTGCTCAGCACTGTATCACTAATAAGAAAAAACCCGCAGAATAACAATAGGGCTCGGGCGAATGCCCCGTGGCCCTAATAACTAGACAAATTCCCCTCGGCGGGAAATTTGGAGAGTGATACAGTGCGCAAACGCCGGGCCGTGTTGCTGACAGAGGTCAGTGTCCAGTACTAAAAACACAACGCAAAGCTAACATTAGCATATCAAAAAACACATTGAGAAGGTCTCAAACATCATTATAATGCCTTACCAATCATTTTAGCCAAGGTTAGCATGTTAGCATTAGCATGCTAAAATTAGCATGTCAAATATCACATTAAAAACCTCTGAACCCCCATTAGAATGCGATGAACATTCATTTTAACGTATGTTAGCATATTAGCATTAGCATGCTAACATTAGCATGTTAGCACAACAACCCGACATCAACAGGTATACCTCCAGGCACCAACAAATTCATAGGACCTCATGTTAGCATTAGCATGTTAGCATTGTGGCTAACGCTAACAGGCCAACATCACTCATTACATCACTAACACATACAACTCACCAATAGGTAGCTTGGCTGTGGCTGGTTAGCATGTCACTATAGAGCTTAATGGAGAACTGATCATTTGACTGAGCTGCACAGCTGCAGCTAAAGCTACATATGTGTGTGTGTGGGAGAGGCAATTAGGCTCAGAGGTTGCCACGGCAACTTGAGATCAGGCCACCTGCGGGTCTGCGAGACTCTGGGAAACGTCTGAATTTGGCCTCTGCGCACCCTCCGAACAAACGCTTCTCACGCCGACACCGAAACTCCTATTGCCGAAATTTCTTCACCGTGAGAGCCACAAGGCTTTGCTGTACACTCTGATCACTTTCTTTTTTCGCTGGGCTGAAAAATGCGGATTCTACAGCGAGTTAAAAAACGGCTGGTTTCTGTCTCTCCCGTTTTTCATTTGTATTGGACCTTATGGGCGAGGTCAGAGGCGCTCTCCTCGCTCAGAGGCTCACAACTCAAAAACCGTAAGTCCTGTCGCTTAGCCAGGCACATCGTGAGAATCAGCGCAAGCGGCACTACAACCTTGGAAAGTTTTGCGCACGTAGAGCGAAATTTGTGCTTTGGGGGAGCGTGGAAAGACAAAAGTTTCACACAATTTTCAGTGCTTCTCTCCACTCTGGCAGTTAATCCCCTCCACTCTAGCGCGAACATTCCGTGCAATACACACCCATTATAAACTCACAATTTCTCTCAAAACGCTCACGGTCATTGAACGGCGACTGCTCAAAAATTATACGACGTATCAAAACGAAAATTACTACATCAATAGACGAGACTTGTGTCTACGTTTTAAACTTGGAATGGCGCCTCTACATGAAAGTATGCCAGAGCAGTAGTCCTTTGAAGGGGGGGGAGATTTTTTCGCATTTTTCGGCTCGTCCCATTCATTTCTTATGGGAAATTTATCGCAGTTTTTCGCGTCTTACGACGCGAAAAACTGCGATAAATTTGTGAAAAGTAATAGCAGACCGAGTCCGATCGAGCCGCACGTTTTGATATATCATTTGCCTGGGTGCTCGCTATCGTTTTTGACTAGTAGCGAATCGAAAAAAGTACGGAAGATGAAAAATAATAATAATAAGAAGAAGAAGAAGAAACACGCAGAAGAACAATAGTGTTCAGTGCTTCGCACTGAACACAGCAGGGGCTTCGCCCCTGCTGTGTTCAGTGCTCAGCACTGTATCACTAATAATAAGAAAAAACCCGCAGAATAACAATAGGGCTCGGGGCTTCGCCCCGAGCCCTATTGCCCTACAGCTATTTCATAGCTGTAGGGGCAATAGGGCTCGGGCGAATGCCCCGTGGCCCTAATAATAAGAAAAAACCCGCAGAATAACAATAGGGCTCGGGGCTTCGCCCCGAGCCCTATTGCCCTACAGCTATTTCATAGCTGTAGGGGCAATAGGGCTCGGGCGAATGCCCCGTGGCCCTAATAAGAAGAAGAAGCGCACAGAAGAACAATAGTGTTCAGTGCTCAGCACTGTATCACTAACTAGACAAATTCCCCTCGGCGGGAAATTTGGAGAGTGATACAGTGCGCAAACGCCGGGCCGTGTGCCAAACGCCGGGCCGTGTTGCTGACAGAGGTCAGTGTCCAGTACTAAAAACACAACGTAAAGCTAACATTAGCATATCAAAAAACACATTGAGAAGGTCTCAAACATCATTATAATGCCTTACCAATCATTTTAGCCAAGGTTAGCATGTTAGCATTAGCATGCTAACATTAGCATGTCAAATATCACATTAAAAACCTCTGAACCCCCATTAGAATGCGATGAACATTCATTTTAACGTATGTTAGCATATTAGCATTAGCATGCTAACATTAGCATGTTAGCCCGCCAAACCGACATCAACAGGTATACCTCCAGGCACCAACAAGTTCATAGGACCTCATGTTAGCATTAGCATGTTAGCATTGTGGCTAATGCTAACAGGCCAACATCACTCATTACCTCACTAACATATGCAAGTCACCAGTAGGTAGCTTGGCTGTGGCTGGTTACCATGTCACTATAGAGCTTAATGGAGAACTGATCATTTGACTGAGCTGCACAGCTGCAGCTAAAGCTCCATATGTGTGTGTGTGGGAGAGGCAATTAGGCTCAGAGGTTGCCACGGCAACTTGAGATCAGGCCACCTGCGGGTCTGCGAGACTCTGAGAAACGTCTGAATTTTGCCTCTGCGCACCCTCCGAACAAACGCTTCTCACGCCGACACCGAAACTCCTATTGCCGAAATTTCTTCACCGTGAGAGCCACAAGGCTTTGCTGTACACTCTGATCACTTTCTTTTTTTGCTGGGCTGAAAAATGCGGATTTTAGAGCGAGTTAAAAAACGGCTGGTTTCTGTCTCTTCCGTTTTTCATTTGTATTGGACCTTATGGGCGAGGTCAGAGGCGCTCTCCTCGCTCAGAGGCTCATAAGTCAAAAACCGTAAGTCCTGTCGCTTAGCCAGGCACATCGTGAGAATCAGCGCAAGCGGCACTACAACCTTGGAAAGTTTCGCGCACATAGAGCGAAATTTATGCTTTGGAGGAGCATGGAAAGACAAAAGTTTCACACAATTTTCACAGCTTCTCTCCACTCTGGCAGTTAATCCCCTCCACTCTAGCGCGAACATTCCGTGCAATACACACCCATTATAAACTCACAATTTCTCCCAAAACGCTCACGGTCATTGAACAGTGACTGCTCAAAAACTATACGACCTATCAAAACGAAACTTAATACACCCATAGACGAGACTTGTGTCTACGGTTTAAAGTTGGAACGGCGTCTCTAGGTGAAAGTATGCCGGAGCAGTAGCCCTTTGAAAAAGGGGGAGATTTTTTTGCGTTTTTCGCCTTCTCCCATTTACTTTGAATGGGATTTTTTCGTGCGTTTTTCGCGTCTTACGACGCGAAAAACGCGTATTCTGTAGAGAAAAATAATAGCCATCGATTCCCGATCGAGCCGCACGTTTTGATATATCATTCGCCTGGGTGCTCGCTATCGTTTATGACTAGTAGCGAACCGAAAAAAGTACGGAAGATGAATAATAAGAAGAAGAAGAAGAAGAAGCGCACAGAAGAACAATAGTGGTTCAGTGCTTTGCACTGAACACAGCAGGGGCTTCGCCCCTGCTGTGTTCAGGGCAAAAGCACTGTATCACTAACTAGACAAATTCCCCTCGGCGGGAAATTTGGAGAGTGATACAGTGCGCAAACGCCGGGCCGTGCGCGTGCCTAGTGTTCAGCATCAGCGACAATGCTAAACTGACATTAGCATGTCAAATAACACATTGAAAACCTCTGAGCAACCTTTAGAATGCCATTAACAATCATTTTAACCTGTTAGCATGTTAGCATTAGCATGCTAACATTAGCATGTCAAACAACACATTAAAAACCTCTGAACCATCATTAGAACGCGATGAACATTCATTTTAACGTATGTTAGCATATTAGCATTAGCATGCTAATATTAGCATGTTAGCACACCAACTAGACATCAACAGGTATACCTCCAGGCACCGACAAGTTCATAGGACCTCATGTTAGCATTAGCATGTTAGCATTGTGGCTAATGCTAACAAGGCAACATCACTCATTGCCTCTATAACATATACAACTCAGCAATAGGTAGCTTTGCTGTGGCTGGTTAGCATGTCACTACAGAGTTTAATGGAGAACTGATCATTTGACTGAGCTGCACAGCTGCAGCTGAAGCTACATATGTGTGTGTGGGAGAGGAGTGCTGAGGTTGCCACAGCAACTTGAGGTGGCCTGATCCATGATGTCACCCACTCAGACACAGGTGCGGACACACATGCATTTGATTGGAGTCAATGAGGAGCAGACACAGAAATGTCTGAATTTGGCCTCTGCGCACCCCTCGAACAAACGCTTCTCACACGAAGACCGAAAGTCCTATTGCCAAAATTTTTTCACCGTCAGAGCCACAAGGCTTTGCTGTACACGCTGATCACTTTGTTTTTTCGCTGGGGTCAAAATTGCGGATTTTACAGCGAGTTAAAAACATGGTTGATTTCTGTTTCTCCTGTTTTTGATTTGTATTGGACCTTATGGGCGAGGTCAGAGGTACTCTCCTCGCTCAGAGGATCATAACTCAAAAACCGTAAGTCCTATCGCTTAGCCAGGCACATCGTGAGAATCAGCACAAGCGGCACTACAACTCTGGAAATTTTGACGCACGTAGAGCGAAATTTGTGCTTTGGAGGAGCGTTGAAAGACGAAAGTTTCAGGCAATTTTCAGAGCTTCTCTCCACTCTGGCAGTTAAACCCCTCCACTCTAACACAACATTCCGTGCAATACACACTCATTATAAAGTCACAATTTTTCCCAAAAACGGTCACGGTCATTGAACGGCGACTGATCAAAAACTACATGACCTATGAAAACGAGATTTAAGACACCAATAGACGAGATTTGTGTCTACGTTTTAAAGTTGGAATGGCGTCTCTAGGTGAAAGTATGCCGGAGCAGTAGCCCTTTGAAAAAGGGGGAGATTTTTTTGCATTTTTCGGCTCGTCCCATTCATTTCTTATGGGAAACGCATGAGACGAGCCTGAGAAACGTCTGAATTTGGCCTCTGCGCACCCCTCGAACAAACGCTTCTCACACGAAGACCGAAAGTCCTATTGCCAAAATTTTTTCACCATCAGAGCCACAAGGCGTTGCTGTACACGCTGATCACTTTCTTTTTCCGCTGGGCTCAAAAAAGCGGATTTTACAGCGAGTTAAAAAACGGTCGGTTTCTGTCTCTCCTGTTTTTGATTTGTATTGGACCTTATGGGCCAGGTCAGAGGCGCTCTCCTCGCTCAGAGGCTGAGAACTCAAAAACCGTGAGTTCTATCGTTTAGCCAGGCACATTGTGAGAATCAGCGCAAGCGGCACTACAACCCTGGAAATTTTCACGCGCGTAGAGCGAAATTTGCGCTTTGGAGAAGCGTGGAAAGACAAAAGTTTCACACACTTTTCAGAGCATCTCTCCACTCTGGCAGTTAATCCCCTCCACTCTAGCGCGAACATTCCGCGCAATACACACCCATTGAAAATCCAGCGGTTGCCGTGGGGACGACGTTTTGCGTTTTTCGCGTCTTACGACGCGAAAAACGCGTATTCTGTAGAGAAAAATAATAGCCATCGATTCCCGATCGAGCCGCACGTTTTGATATATAATTTGCCTGGGTGCTCGCTATCGTTTATGACTAGTAGCGAACCGAAAAAAGTACGGAAGAGGAATAATAACTAGACAAATTCCCCTCGGCGGGAAATTTGGAGAGTGATACAGTGCGCAAACGCCGGGCCGTGTGCCAAACGCCGGGCCGTGTTGCTGACAGAGGTCAGTGTCCAGTACTAAAAACATAACACAAAGCTAACATTAGCATATCAAAAAACACATTGAGAAGGTCTCAAACATCATTATAATGCCTTACCAATCATTTTAGCCAAGGTTAGCATGTTAGCATTAGCATGCTAAAATTAGCATGTCAAATATCACATTAAAAACCTCTGAACCCCCATTAGAATGCGATGAACATTCATTTTAACGTATGTTAGCATATTAGCATTAGCATGCTAACATTAGCATGTTAGCACGCCAAACCGACATCAACAGGTATACCTCCAGGCACCAACAAGTTCATAGGACCTCATGTTAGCATTAGCATGTTAGCATTGTGGCTAACGCTAACAGGCCAACATCACTCATTACATCACCAACACATACAACTCACCAGTAGGTAGCTTGGCTGTGGCTGGTTAGCATGTCACTATAGAGCTTAATGGAGAACTGATCATTTGACTGAGCTGCACAGCTGCAGCTAAAGCTCCATATGTGTGTGTGTGGGAGAGGCAATTAGGCTCAGAGGTTGCCACGGCAACTTGAGATCAGGCCACCTGCGGGTCTGCGAGACTCTGAGAAACGTCTGAATTTGGCCTCTGCGCACCCTCCGAACAAACGCTTCTCACGCCGACACCGAAACTCCTATTGCCGAAATTTCTTCACCGTGAGAGCCACAAGGCTTTGCTGTACACTCTGATCACTTTCTTTTTTCGCTGGGCTGAAAAATGCGGATTTTAGAGCGAGTTAAAAAACGGCTGGTTTCTGTCTCTCCCATTTTTCATTTGTATTGGACCTTATGGGCGAGGTCAGAGGCGCTCTCCTCGCTCAGAGGCTGAGAACTCAAAAACCGTAAGTCCTATCGTTTAGCAAGGCACATCGTGAGAATCAGCCCAAGCGGCACTACAACTCTGGAAATTTTCAGGCGCGTAGAGTGAAATTTGTGCTTTGGAGGAGCGTGGAAAGACGAAAGTTTCACACAATTTTCAGAGCTTCTCTCCACTCTAGCAGTTAATCCCCTCCACTCTAGCGCGAACATTCCGTGCAATACACACCCATTATAAACTCAGAATTTCTCCCAAAACGCTCACAGTCATTGAACTGCGACTGCTCGAAAACTACACCACCTATCAATACGAGACTTAATACACCTATAGACGAGACTTGTTTTTACGTTTTAAAATTGGAACGGCGTCTCTAGGTGAAAGCATGCCCGAGCAGTAGCCCTTTGAAAAAGGGGGAGATTTTTTCGCATTTTTCGGCTCGTCCCATTCATTTCTTATGGGATTTTTTCTTGCGTTTTTCGCGTCTTACGACGCGAAAAACGCGTATTCTGTAGAGAAAAATAATAGCCATCGATTCCCGATCGAGCCGCACATTTTGATATATAATTTGCCTGGGTGCTCGCTATCGTTTATGACTAGTAGCGAACCGAAAAAAGTACGGAAGATGAAAAATAAAAAAAATAAGTTGAAGAAGAAGAAGAAACACGCAGAAGAACAATAGTGTTCAGTGCTTCGCACTGAACACAGCAGGGGCTTCGCCCCTGCTGTGTTCAGTGCTCAGCACTGTATCACTAACTAGACAAATTCCCCTCGGCGGGAAATTTGGAGAGTGATACAGTGCGCAAACGCCGGGCCGTGTGCCAAACGCCGGGCCGTGTGCCAAACGCCGGGCCGTGCGCACGCCTAGTGCCATCATATTAGCACAGCAACCCGATATCACAAGTCAAACCCTTTCATAGGACCCCATTTCAGCATCGGCGACAATGCTAAGCTGACATTAGCATGTCAAAAAACACATTGAAAAGGTCTGAAACACCCTTAGAATGCCTGTACCAATCATTTTAACCTATGTTAGCATGTTAGCATTAACATGCTAAATTAGCATGTCAAATATCACATTAAAAACCTCTGAACCATCATTAGAATGCCTTCAAGATTAATTTTAGCCTAAGTTAGCATATTAGCATTAGCATGCTAACATTAGCATGTTAGCACACCAAACCGACATCACTAGTCAAACCTCCAGGCACCACCAAGTTCATAGGACCTCATGTTAGCATTAGCATGTTAGCATTGTGGCTAATGCTAACAGCCCAACATCACTCATTACATCACTAACATATACAACTCACCAGTAGATAGCTTGGCTGTGGCTGGTTAGCATGTCACTACAGAGCTTAATGGAGAACTGGTCATTTGACTGAGCTGAACTGCAGCTGAAGCTACATATGTGTGTGTATGTGGGAGAGGAGTGCTCAGAGAAGTACTGAGGCTCAGAGGTTGCCACAGCAACTTGAGGTGGCCTGATCAATGATGTCACCCACTCAGACACAGGTGCAGACACACATGCATTTGAGTGGAGTCAATGAGGGGCAGACAGAGAAACGTCTGAATTTGGCCTCTGCGCACCCCTCGAACAAACGCTTCTCACACGACGACCGAAACTCCTATTCCAGAAATTTCTTCATCGTGAGAGCCACAAGGCTTTGCTCTACAAGCTGATCACTTTCTTTTTCCGCTGGGCTCAGAAATGCGGATTTTAGAGCGAGTTAAAAAACGGTCAGTTTCTGTCTCTCCTGTTTTTGATTTGTATTGGACCTTATGGGCAAGGTCAGAGGCGCTCTCCTCGCTCAGAAGCTCACAATTCAAAAACCATAAGTCCTATCGCTAAGCCAGGCACATCGTGAGAATCAGCGCAAGCGGCACTACAACTCTGGAAATTTTCACGCACATAGAGCGAGATTTGTGCTTTGGGGGAGCGTGGAAAGACGAAAATTTCAGACAATTTTCAGAGCATCTCTCCACTCTGGCAGTTAATCCCCTCCACTCTAGCGCGAACATTCCGCGCAATACACACCCATTGAAAATCCAGCGGTTGCCGTGGGGACGAGGTTTTGCGTTTTTCGCGTCTTACGACGCGAAAAACGCGTATTCTGTAGAGAAAAATAATAGCCATCGATTCCCGATCGAGCCGCACGTTTTGATATATAATTTGCCTGGGTGCTCGCTATCGTTTTTGACTAGTAGCGAACCGAAAAAAGGTACGGAAGAGGAAAAATAAAAAGAAGAAGAAGAAACACGCAGAAGAACAATAGTGGTTCAGTGCTTTGCACTGAACACAGCAGGGGCTTCGCCCCTGCTGTGTTCAGGCAAAAGCACTGTATCACTAACTAGACAAATTCCCCTCGGCGGGAAATTTGGAGAGTGATACAGTGCGCAAACGCCGGGCCGTGTTGCTGACAGAGGTCAGTCCAGTACTAAAAACACAACGCAAAGCTAACATTAGCATATCAAAAAACACATTGAGAAGGTCTCAAACATCATTATAATGCCTTACCAATCATTTTAGCCAAGGTTAGCATGTTAGCATTAGAATGCTAAAATTAGCATGTCAAATATCACATTAAAAACCTCTGAACCCCCATTAGAATGCGATGAACATTCATTTTAACGTATGTTAGCATATTAGCATTAGCATGCTAACATTAGCATGTTAGCACGCCAAACCGACATCAACAGGTATACCTCCAGGCACCAACAAGTTCATAGGACCTCATGTTAGCATTAGCATGTTAGCATTGTGGCTAACGCTAACAGGCCAACATCACTCATTACATCACCAACACATACAACTCACCAGTAGGTAGCTTGGCTGTGGCTGGTTAGCATGTCACTACAGAGCTTAATGGAGAACTGATCATTTGACTGAGCTGCACAGCTGCAGCTAAAGCTACATATGTGTGTGTGTGTGGGAGAGGCAATCAGGCTCAGAGGTTGCCATGGAAATTTGAGGTGGCCTGATCCATGATGTCACCCACTCAGACACAGGTGCGGACACACATGCATTTGATTGGAGTCAATGAGGAGCAGACACAGAAATGTCTGAATTTGGCCTCTGCGCACCCCTCAAACAAATGCTTCTCACACGAAGACCGAAAGTCCTATTGCCAAAATTTTTTCACCGTCAGAGCCACAAGGCTTTGCTGTACATGCTGATCACTTTGTTTTTTCGCTGGGGTCAAAATTGTGGATTTTACAGTGAGTTAAAAACATGGTTGGTTTCTGTTTCTCCTGTTTTTGATTTGTATTGGACCTTATGGGCGAGGTCAGAGGTACTCTCCTCGCTCAGAGGATCATAACTCAAAAACCGTAAGTCCTATCGCTTAGCCAGGCACATCGTGAGAATCAGCACAAGTGGCACTACAACTCTGGAAATTTTGACGCACGTAGAGCGAAATTTGTGCTTTGTAGGAGCGTTGAAAGACGAAAGTTTCACGCAATTTTAAGAGCTTCTCTCCACTCTGGCAGTTAAACCCCTCCACTCTAACACAACATTCCGTGCAATACACACTCATTATAAAGTCACAATTTTTCCCAAAAACGGTCACGGTCATTGAACGGCGACTGATCAAAAACTACATGACCTATCAAAACGAGATTTAAGACACCAATAGACGAGATTTGTGTCTACGTTTTAAAGTTGGAATGGCGTCTCTAGGTGAAAGTATGCCGGAGCAGTAGCCCTTTGAAAAAGGGGGAGATTTTTTTGCATTTTTCGGCTCGTCCCATTCATTTCTTATGGGAAACGCATGAGACGAGCCTGAGAAACGTCTGAATTTGGCCTCTGCGCACCCCTCGAACAAACGCTTCTCACACGAAGACCGAAAGTCCTATTGCCAAAATTTTTTCACCGTCAGAGCCACAAGGCTTTGCTGTACACGCTGATCACTTTCTTTTTCCGCTGGGCTCAAAAAAGCGGATTTTACAGCGAGTTAAAAAACGGTCGGTTTCTGTCTCTCCTGTTTTTGATTTGTATTGGACCTTATGGGCCAGGTCAGAGGCGCTCTCCTCGCTCAGAGGCTGAGAACTCAAAAACCGTGAGTTCTATCGTTTAGCCAGGCACATTGTGAGAATCAGCGCAAGCGGCACTACAACCCTGGAAATTTTCACGCGCGTAGAGCGAAATTTGTGCCTTGGAGGAGCGTGGAAAGACGAAAGTTTCAGACAATTTTCAGAGCGTCTCTCCACTCTGGCAGTTAATCCCCTCCACTCTAGCGCGAACATTCCGCGCAATACACACCCATTATAAATCCAGCGGTTGCCGTGGGGACGACGTTTTGCGTTTTTCGCGTCTTACGACGCGAAAAACGCGTATTTTGCCAAGAAAAATAATAGCAGGCCGAGTCCGATCGAGCCGCACGTTTTGATATAACATTCGCCTGGGTGCTCCCTATCGTTTTTGACTAGTAGCGAACCGAAAAAAGTACGGAAGATGAAAAATAACTAGACAAATTCCCCTCGGCGGGAAATTTGGAGAGTGATACAGTGCGCAAACGCCGGGCCGTGTGCCAAACGCCGGGCCGTGCGCGTGCCTATCAGCGACAATGCTAAGCTGACATTAGCATGTCAAAAAACACATTGAGAAGGTCTCAAACACCCTTAGAATGCCTTTACCAATCATTTTAACGTATGTTAGCATGTTAGCATTAGCATGCTAACATTAGCATGTCAAATATCACATTAAAAACCTCTGAACCCCCATTAGGATGCAATGAACATTCATTTTAACGTATGTTAGCATATTAGCATTAGCATGCTATCATTAGCATGTTAGCACAACAACCCGACATCACTAGTCAAACCTCCAGGCACCAACAAGTTCATAGGACCTCATGTTAGCATTAGCATGTTAGCATTGTGGCTAATGCTAACAGGCCAACATCACTCATTACATCACTAACCCATACAACTCACCAGTAGGTAGCTTGGCTGTGGCTGGTTAGCATGTCACTATAGAGCTTAATGGACAATTGATCATTTGACTGAGCTGCACAGCTGCAGCTAAAGCCACATATGTGTGTGTGTGGGAGAGGCACTCAGGCTCAGAGGTTGCCATGGCAACTTCAGATCAGGCCACCTGCGGGTCTGCGAGACTCTGAGAAACGTCTGAATTTGGCCTCTGCGCACCCTCCGAACAAACGCTTCTCACGCCGACACCGTAATTCCTATTGCCGAAATTTCTTCACCGTGAGAGCCACAAGGCTTTGCTCTACAAGCTGATCACTTTCTTTTTTCGCTGGGCTCAAAGATACGGATTTTAGAGCGAGTTAAAAAATGGCTGGTTTCTGTCTCTCCTGTTTTTCATTTGTATTGGACCTTATGGCCGAGGTCAGAGGCACTCTCCTCGCTCAGAGGCTGAGAACTCAAAAACCGTAAGTCCTATCGCTTAGCCAGGCACATCGTGAGAATCAGCGCAAGCGGCACTACAACTCTGGAAATTTTCACGCCTGTAGAGCGAAATTTGTGCTTTGGAGGAGCGTGGAAAGACGAAAGTTTCACGCAATTTTCAGAGCTTCTCTCCACTCTGGCAGTTAATCCCCTCCACTCTAGCGCGAACATTCCGTGCAATACACACCCATTATAAACTCACAATTTCTCCCAAAACGCTCACGGTCATCGAACTGCGACTGCTCGAAAACTATACGACCTATCAAAACAAGACTTAATACACCCATACACGAGACCTGTGTCTACGTTTTAAAGTTGGAACGGCGTCTCTAGGTCAAAGTATACCAGAGCAGTAGCCCTTTGAAAAAGGGTGAGATTTTGTCGCTTTTTTCGCCTTCTCCCATTTACTTTGAATGGGATTTTTTCGTGCGTTTTTCGCGTCTTACGACGCGAAAAACGCGTCTATTACGGAGAAAAATAATAGCACACCATTCCCGATGGAGCCGCACGTTTTGATATATCATTCGCCTGGGTGCTCGCTATCGTTTTTGACTAGTAGCGAACCGAAAAAAGTACGGAAGATGAATAATAAAAAGAAGAAGAAGAAACACGCAGAAGAACAATAGTGGTTCAGTGCTTTGCACTGAACACAGAAGGGGCTTCGCCCCTTCTGTGTTCAGGGCAAAAGCACTGTATCACTAATAATAAGAAGAAGAAGAAGAAACGCGCAGAAGAACAATAGTGTTCAGTGCTCAGCACTGTATCACTAACTAGACAAATTCCCCTCGGCGGGAAATTTGGAGAGTGATACAGTGCGCAAACGCCGGGCGTGTGCCAAACGCCGGCCCGTGCGCGTGGCTATTAGCACGGCAGCCCGATATCAAAGTCAAACCCGTTCATGGGACCCAATTTCAGCATCGGCGACAATGCTTAGCTGACATTAGCATGTCAGAAAACACATTGAGAAGGTCTCAAACACCCTTAGAATGCCTTTACCAATCATTTTAACATATGTTAGCATGTTAGCATTAGCATGCTAAATTAGCATGTCAAATAACACATTAAAAACCTCTGAACCCCCATTAGGATGCAATGAACATTCATTTTAATGTATGTTAGCATATTAGCATTAGCATGCTATCATTAGCATGTTAGCACAACAACCTGACATCACTAGTCAAACCTCCAGGCACCAACAAGTTCATAGGACCTCATGTTAGCATTAGCATGTTAGCATTGTGGCTAATGCTAACAGCCCAACATCACTCATTACATTACTAACATATACAAGTCACCAGTGAGTAGCTTGGCTGTGGCTGGTTAGCATGTCACTACAGAGCTTAATGGAGAACTGATCATTTGACTGAGCTGCACAGCTGCAGCTAAAGCTACATATGTGTGTATGTGGGAGAGGCAATTAGGCTCAGAGGTTGCCATGGCAACTTGAGATCAGGCCACCTGCGGGTCTGCGAGACTCTGAGAAAAGTCTGAATTTGGCCTCTGCGCACCCTCCGAACAAACGCTTCTCACGCCGACACCGAAACTCCTATTGCCGAAATTTCTTCACCGTGAGAGCCACAAGGCTTTGCTGTACACTCTGATCACTTTCTTTTTTCGCTGGGCTGAAAAATGCGGATTTTAGAGCGAGTTAAAAAACGGCTGGTTTCTGTCTCTCCCATTTTTCATTTGTATTGGACCTTATGGGCCAGGTCAGAGGCGCTCTCCTCGCTCAGAGGCTGAGAACTCAAAAACCGTAAGTCCTATCGCTGAGCCAGGCACATCGTGAGAATCAGCGCAAGCGGCACTACAACCTTGGAAAGTTTCGCGCACATAGAGCGAAATTTGTGCTTTGGAGGAGCGTGGAAAGACAAAAGTTTCACACAATTTTCACAGCTTCTCTCCACTCTGGCAGTTAATCCCCTCCACTCTAGCGCGAACATTCCGTGCAATACACACCCATTATAAACTCAAAATTTTTCCCAAAACGCTCACGGTCATTGAACGGCGACTGCTCAGAAATTATACGACTTATCAATACGACAATTACTACATCAATAGACGAGACTTGTGTCTACGTTTTAAAGTTGGAACGGCATCTCTAGGTAAAAGTATGCCCGAGCAGTAACCCTTTGAAAAAGGGGGAGATTTTTTCGCATTTTTTGTCTCGTCCCATTCATTTCTTATGGGATTTTTTCGTGCGTTTTTCGCGTCTTACGACGCGAAAAACGCGTATTCTGTAGAGAAAAATAATAGCCATCGATTCCCGATCGAGCCGCACGTTTTGATATATAATTTGCCTGGGTGCTCGCTATCGTTTTAGACTAGTAGCGAACCGAAAAAAGTACGGAAGAGGAATAATAATACTAGACAAATTCCCCTCGGCGGGAAATTTGGAGAGTGATACAGTGCGCAAACGCCGGGCCGTGTTGCTGACAGAGGTCAGTGTCCAGTACTAAAAACACAACGCAAAGCTAACATTAGCATATCAAAAAACACATTGAGAAGGTCTCAAACATCATTATAATGCCTTACCAATCATTTTAGCCAAGGTTAGCATGTTAGCATTAGCATGCTAACATTAGCATGTCAAATATCACATTAAAAACCTCTGAACCCCCATTAGAATGCGATGAACATTCATTTTAACGTATGTTAGCATATTAGCATTAGCATGCTAACATTAGCATGTTAGCACGCCAAACCGACATCAACAGGTATACCTCCAGGCACCAACAAGTTCATAGGACCTCATGTTAGCATTAGCATGTTAGCATTGTGGCTAACGCTAACAGGCCAACATCACTCATTACATCACCAACACATACAACTCACCAGTAGGTAGCTTGGCTGTGGCTGGTTAGCATGTCACTATAGAGCTTAATGGACAATTGATCATTTGACTGAGCTGCACAGCTGCAGCTAAAGCTCCATATGTGTGTGTGGGAGAGGCAATCAGGCTCAGAGGTTGCCATGGAAACTTGAGGTGGCCTGATCCATGATGTCACCCACTCAGACACAGGTGCGGACACACATGCATTTGATTGGAGTCAATGAGGAGCAGACACAGATATGTCTGAATTTGGCCTCTGCGCACCCCTCGAACAAACGCTTCTCACACGAAGACCGAAAGTCCTATTGCCAAAATTTTTTCACCGTCAGAGCCACAAGGCTTTGCTGTACACGCTGATCACTTTGTTTTTTCGCTGGGGTCAAAATTGCGGATTTTACAGCGAGTTAAAAACATGGTTGGTTTCTGTTTCTCCTGTTTTTGATTTGTATTGGACCTTATGGGCGAGGTCAGAGGTACTCTCCTCGCTCAGAGGATCATAACTCAAAAACCGTAAGTCCTATCGCTTAGCCAGGCAGATCGTGAGAATCAGCACAAGCGGCACTACAACTCTGGAAATTTTGACGCACGTGGAGCGAAATTTGTGCTTTGGAGGAGCGTTGAAAGACGAAAGTTTCAGGCAATTTTCAGAGCTTCTCTCCACTCTGGCAGTTAAACCCCTCCACTCTAACACAACATTCCGTGCAATACACACTCATTATAAAGTCACAATTTTTCCCAAAAACGGTCACGGTCATTGAACGGCGACTGATCAAAAACTACATGACCTATCAAAACGAGATTTAAGACACCAATAGACGAGATTTGTGTCTACGTTTTAAAGTTGGAATGGCGTCTCTAGGTGAAAGTATGCCGGAGCAGTAGCCCTTTGAAAAAGGGGGAGATTTTTTTGCATTTTTCGGCTCGTCCCATTCATTTCTTATGGGAAACGCATGAGACGAGCCTGAGAAACGTCTGAATTTGACCTCTGCGCACCCCTCAAACAAACGCTTCTCACACGAAGACCGAAAGTCCTATTGCCAAAATTTTTTCACCATCAGAGCCACAAGGCTTTGCTGTACACGCTGATCACTTTCTTTTTCCGCTGGGCTCAAAAAAGCGGATTTTACAGCGAGTTAAAAAACGGTCGGTTTCTGTCTCTCCTGTTTTTGATTTGTATTGGACCTTATGGGCCAGGTCAGAGGCGCTCTCCTCGCTCAGAGGCTGAGAACTCAAAAACCGTGAGTTCTATCGTTTAGCCAGGCACATTGTGAGAATCAGCGCAAGCGGCACTACAACCCTGGAAATTTTCACGCGCGTAGAGCGAAATTTGTGCTTTGGAGAAGCGTGGAAAGACAAAAGTTTCACACACTTTTCAGAGCGTCTCTCCACTCTGGCAGTTAATCCCCTCCACTCTAGCGCGAACATTCCGCGCAATACACACCCATTGAAAATCCAGCGGTTGCCGTGGGGACGACGTTTTGCGTTTTTCGCGTCTTACGACGCGAAAAACGCGTATTCTGTAGAGAAAAATAATAGCCATCGATTCCCGATCGAGCCGCACGTTTTGATATATAATTTGCCTGGGTGCTCGCTATCGTTTATGACTAGTAGCGAACCGAAAAAAGTACGGAAGAGGAATAATAATAAGTTGAAGAAGAAGAAGAAGAAACACGCAGAAGAACAATAGTGTTCAGTGCTCAGCACTGTATCACTAACTAGACAAATTCCCCTCGGCGGGAAATTTGGAGAGTGATACAGTGCGCAAACGCCGGGCCGTGTTGCTGACAGAGGTCAGTGTCCAGTACTAAAAACACAACGTAAAGCTAACATTAGCATATCAAAAAACACATTGAGAAGGTCTCAAACATCATTATAATGCCTTACCAATCATTTCAGCCAAGGTTAGCATGTTAGCATTAGCATGCTAACATTAGCATGTCAAATATCACATTAAAAACCTCTGAACCCCCATTAGAATGCAATGAACATTCATTTTAACGTATGTTAGCATATTAGCATTAGCATGCTAACATTAGCATGTTAGCCCACCAATCCGACATCAACAGGTATACCTCCAGGCACCAACAAGTTCATAGGACCTCATGTTAGCATTAGCATGTTAGCATTGTGGCTAACGCTAACAGGCCAACATCACTCATTACATCACTAACACATACAACTCACCAGTAGGTAGCTTGGCTGTGGCTGGTTAGCATGTCACTATAGAGCTTAATGGAGAACTGATCATTTGACTGAGCTGCACAGCTGCAGCTAAAGCTCCATATGTGTGTGTGTGGGAGAGGCAATTAGGCTCAGAGGTTGCCACGGCAACTTGAGATCAGGCCACCTGCGGGTCTGCGAGACTCTGAGAAACGTCTGAATTTGGCCTCTGCGCACCCTCCGAACAAACGCTTCTCACGCCGACACCGAAACTCCTATTGCCGAAATTTCTTCACCGTGAGAGCCACAAGGCTTTGCTGTACACTCTGATCACTTTCTTTTTTCGCTGGGCTGAAAAATGCGGATTTTAGAGCGAGTTAAAAAACGGCTGGTTTCTGTCTCTTCCGTTTTTCATTTGTATTGGACCTTATGGGCGAGGTCAGAGGCGCTCTCCTCGCTCAGAGGCTCATAACTCAAAAACCGTAAGTCCTGTCGCTTAGCCAGGCACATCGTGAGAATCAGCGCAAGTGGCACTACAACCTTGGAAATTTTGACGCACGTAGAGCGAAATTTATGCTTTGGAGGAGCGTGGAAAACAAAAGTTTCACGCAATTTTCAGAGCTTCTCTACACTCTGGCAGTTAATCCCCTCCACTCTAGCGCGAACATTCCGTGCAATACACACCCATTATAAACTCACAATTTTTCCCAAAACGCTCACGGTCATTGAACTGCGACTGCTCGAAAACTATACGACCTATCAAAACGAGACTTAATACACCCATACACGAGACTTGTGTCTACGTTTTAAAGTTGGAACGGCATCTCTAGGTCAAAGTATGCCGGAGCAGTAGCTCGTTGAAAAAGGGGGAGATTTTGTCGCATTTTTCGCCGTCTCCCATTTACTTTGAATGGGATTTTTTCGTGCGTTTTTCGCGTCTTACGACGCGAAAAACGCGTATTCTGTAGAGAAAAATAATAGCCATCGATTCCCGATCAAGCCGCACGTTTTGATATATAATTCGCCTGGGTGCTCGCTATCGTTTTAGACTAGTAGCGAACCGAAAAAAGTACGGAAGATGAATAATAAGAAGAAGAAGAAGAAGAAGAAGAAGCGCACAGAAGAACAATAGTGTTCAGTGCTTCGCACTGAACACAGCAGGGGCTTCGCCCCTGCTGTGTTCAGTGCTCAGCACTGTATCACTAATAAGAAGAAGAAGAAGAAGAAGAAGAAGAAGCGCACAGAAGAACAATAGTGGTTCAGTGCTTTGCACTGAACACAGCAGGGGCTTCGCCCCTGCTGTGTTCAGGCAAAAGCACTGTATCACTAATAACTAGACAATTTCCCCCTGGGAAATTTTGAAAGGGCCACGGGTGCCGCCGCCGGACGATGCCAACCGCTAATGCTAAGCTGACATTAGCATGTCAAATAACACGTTAAAAACATCTGAACCATCATTAGAATGCCTTGAACAGTCATTTTAACCAAAGTTAGCATGTTAGCATTAGCATGCTAGGCTAACATTAGCATGTCAAATAACACATTCAAAACCTCTGAACCATCATTAGAATGCCTTCAAGGATCATTTTAGCCAATGTTAGCATGTTAGCATTAGCATGCTAACATTAGCATGTCGAATAACACATTAAAAACCTCTGAACCACCATTAGAACGCAATGAACATTCATTTTAGCCAAGGTTAGCATTTTAGCTTTAGCATGTTAGCATTGAGGCTAATGCTAACAGGGTAACATCATCCAATACCTCACTAACATTTACAACTCACTAGTAGTAGGCTAGGCTGTGGCTCATTGTCAGGCCACTGCATAGCTGCAGCTAAAGCTACATGTGTGTGTGTGGGAGAGGGGTGCTCAGAGAAGTACTGAGGCTCAGTGGTTGCCATTGTAACTTGAGGTGGCCTGATCAATGATGTCACCCACTCAGACACAGGTGCAGACACACATGCATTGCATTGGAGTCAAAGAGGAGCAGACAGAGAAACGTCTGAATTTGGCCTCTGCGCACCCCTCGAACAAATGCTTCTCACGCCAACACCGAAACTCCTATTGCCGAGATTTTTTCACCGTGAGAGCCACAAGGCTTTGCTCTACAAGCTGATCACTTTCTTTTTACGCTGGGCTTAAAACTGCGGATTTTACAGCGAGTTAAAAACACGCTTGGTTTCTGTTTCTCCAGTTTTTGATTTGTATTGGACCTTATGGGCGAGGTCAGAGGCGCTCTCCTCGCTCAGAGGCTGAGAACTCAAAAACCGTAATTCCTATCGCTTAGCCAGGCACATCGTGAGAATCAGCGCAAGCGGCACTACAACTCTGGAAATTTTCACGCGCCTAGAGCGAAATTTGTGCCTTGGAGGAGCGTGGAAACCCGAACTTTTCACACCATTTTCAGTGGTTCTCTCCACTCTGGCAGTTAATCCCCTCCACTCTAGCGCGAACATTCCGTGCAATACACACCCATTATAAACTCAAAATTTCTCCCAAAACGCTCACGGTCATCAAACGGCGACTGCTCAAAAACTATACGACCTATCGAAACGAGAATTACAACATCAATAGACGAGACTTGTGTCTACGTTTTAACGTTGGAACGGCGTCTCTAGGCGAACGTATGCCGGAGCAGTAGCCCGTTGAAAAAGGTGAAGATTTTTTCGCATTTTTTGGCTCGTCCCATTCATTTCTTATGGAGAATTTATCGCAGTTTTTCGCGTCTTACGACGCGAAAAACTGCGATAAATTTACGATACGTACAAGCACAGCGATCCCGATCGAGACGCACGTTTTGATATATCATTCGCCCGGGTGCTCCCAAAACTCTAGGACTAGTAGCGAATTAAAATTTGACACGGAAGAGGAAGAATAATAATAACTAGACAATTTCCCCCTGGGAAATTTTGAAAGGGCCACGGGGGCCGCTGCCGGACCATGCGAACAGCTGCTAAGGCTAAGCTGACATTAGCATGTCAAATAACACGTTAAAAACATCTGAACCATCATTAGAATGCCTTGAACAGTCATTTTAACCAAAGTTAGCATGTTAGCATTAGCATGCTAGGCTAACATTAGCATGTCAAATAATACATTAAAAACCTCTGAACCATCATTAGAACGCCCTCAAGAATCATTTTAGCCAAGGTTAGCATGTTAGCATTAGCATGCTAACATTAGCATGTCACATAACACATTAAAAACCTCTGAACCACCATTAGAACGCAATGAACATTCATTTTAGCCAAGGTTAGCATTTTAGCTTTAGCATGTTAGCATTGTGGCTAACGTTAACAGGGTAACATCATCCAATACCTCACTAACATTTACAACTCACTAGTAGTAGGCTAGGCTGTGGCTCATTGTCAGGCCACTCCATAGCTGCAGCTAAAGCTACATATGTGTGTGTGTGGGAGAGGGGTGCTCAGAGAAGTACTGAGGCTCAGTGGTTGCCATTGTAACTTGAGGTGGCCTGATCAATGATGTCACCCACTCAGACACAGGTGCAGACACAGGTGCATTTGATTGGAGTCAATGAGGGGCAGACAGAGAAACGTCTGAATTTGGCCTCTGCGCACCCCTTGAACAAACGCTTCTCACACGAAGACCGAAACTCCTATTGCCGAAATTTCTTCACCATCAGAGCTACAAGGTTTGGCTGAACACGCTGATCACTTTCTTTTTTCACTGGGGTCAAAAATGGCGATTTTACAGCGAGTTAAAAAATGGCTTGCTTCTGTCTCTCCTGTTTTTGATTTGTATTGGACCTTATGGGCCAGGTCAGAGGTACTCTCCTCGCTCAGAGGCTCATAAATCAAAAACCGCAAGTCCTATCATTTAGTCAGGCACATCGTGAGAATCAGCGCAAGCGGCACTACAACTCTGGAAAGTTTCACACACGTAGAGCGAAATTTGTGGTTTGGAGAAGCGTGGAAAGAAAAAATTGCAAACACTTTTCAGAGCCTCTCTCCACTCTGGCAGTTAATCCCCTCCACTCTAGCACAACATTCCGTGCAATACACACCCATTATAAACTCACAATTTCTCCCAAAACGCTCACGGTCATTTAACGGCGACTGCTCAAAAACTATACAACCTATCAAAACGAGATTTAAGACACCAATAGACGAGATTTGTGTCTACGTTTTAAAGTTCGAATGGTGTCTCTAGGTCAACATATGCCGGAGCAGTAGTCCGTTGAAAAAGGGGGAGATTTTTTTGCATTTTTCGGCTCGTCCCATTCATTTCTTATGGGAAACGCATGAGACGAGCCTGAGAAACGTCTGAATTTGGCCCCTGCGCACCCCTCGAACAAACGCTTCTCACACGAAGACCAAAACTCCTATTGCCGAAATTTCTTCACCATGAGAGCTACAAGGCTTTGCTGTACACGCTGATCACTTCGTTTTTTCGCTGGGCTCAAAAATGCGGATTTTACAGCGAGTTAAAAAATGGCTGGTTTCTGTTTCTCCTGTTTTTCATTTGTATTGGACCTTATGGGCGAGGTCAGAGGTACTCTCCTCGCTCAGAGGCTGAGAACTCAAAAACCGTAATTCCTATCGCTTAGCCAAGGACATCGTGAGAATCAGCGCAAGCGGCACTACAACCTTGGAAAGTTTCACGCGCGTAGAGTGAAATTTGTGCTTTGGAGGAGCGTGGAAAGACGAAAGTTTCACGCAATTTTCAGAGCTTCTCTCCACTCTGGCAGTTAATCCCCTCCACTCTAGCACGAACATTCCGCGCCATACACACCCATTATAAATCCAGCGGTTGCCGCGGGGACGAACTTTTGCGTTTTTCGCGTCTTACGACGCGAAAAACGCGTATTTTGCCGAGAAAAATAATAGCACAGCGATCCCGATCGAGCCGCACGTTTTGATATATCATTCACCCGGGTGCTCCCAAAACTCTAGGACTAGTAGCGAATTAAAATTTGACACGGAAGAGGAAGAATAATAACTAGACAATTTCCCCCTGGGAAATTTTGAAAGGGCCACGGGGGCCGCTGCCGGACCATGCGAACAGCTGCTAAGGCTAAGCTGACATTAGCATGTCAAATAACACGTTAAAAACATCTGAACCATCATTAGAATGCCTTGAACAGTCATTTTAACCAAAGTTAGCATGTTAGCATTAGCATGCTAGGCTAACATTAGCATGTCAAATAATACATTAAAAACCTCTGAACCATCATTAGAACGCCCTCAAGAATCATTTTAGCCAAGGTTAGCATGTTAGCATTAGCATGCTAACATTAGCATGTCACATAACACATTAAAAACCTCTGAACCACCATTAGAACGCAATGAACATTCATTTTAGCCAAGGTTAGCATTTTAGCTTTAGCATGTTAGCATTGTGGCTAACGTTAACAGGGTAACATCATCCAATACCTCACTAACATTTACAACTCACTAGTAGTAGGCTAGGCTGTGGCTCATTGTCAGGCCACTCCATAGCTGCAGCTAAAGCTACATATGTGTGTGTGTGGGAGAGGGGTGCTCAGAGAAGTACTGAGGCTCAGTGGTTGCCATTGTAACTTGAGGTGGCCTGATCAATGATGTCACCCACTCAGACACAGGTGCAGACACAGGTGCATTTGATTGGAGTCAATGAGGGGCAGACAGAGAAACGTCTGAATTTGGCCTCTGCGCACCCCTTGAACAAACGCTTCTCACACGAAGACCGAAACTCCTATTGCCGAAATTTCTTCACCATCAGAGCTACAAGGTTTGGCTGAACACGCTGATCACTTTCTTTTTTCACTGGGGTCAAAAATGGCGATTTTACAGCGAGTTAAAAAATGGCTTGCTTCTGTCTCTCCTGTTTTTGATTTGTATTGGACCTTATGGGCCAGGTCAGAGGTACTCTCCTCGCTCAGAGGCTCATAAATCAAAAACCGCAAGTCCTATCATTTAGTCAGGCACATCGTGAGAATCAGCGCAAGCGGCACTACAACTCTGGAAAGTTTCACACACGTAGAGCGAAATTTGTGGTTTGGAGAAGCGTGGAAAGAAAAAATTGCAAACACTTTTCAGAGCCTCTCTCCACTCTGGCAGTTAATCCCCTCCACTCTAGCACAACATTCCGTGCAATACACACCCATTATAAACTCACAATTTCTCCCAAAACGCTCACGGTCATTTAACGGCGACTGCTCAAAAACTATACAACCTATCAAAACGAGATTTAAGACACCAATAGACGAGATTTGTGTCTACGTTTTAAAGTTCGAATGGTGTCTCTAGGTCAACATATGCCGGAGCAGTAGTCCGTTGAAAAAGGGGGAGATTTTTTTGCATTTTTCGGCTCGTCCCATTCATTTCTTATGGGAAACGCATGAGACGAGCCTGAGAAACGTCTGAATTTGGCCCCTGCGCACCCCTCGAACAAACGCTTCTCACACGAAGACCAAAACTCCTATTGCCGAAATTTCTTCACCATGAGAGCTACAAGGCTTTGCTGTACACGCTGATCACTTCGTTTTTTCGCTGGGCTCAAAAATGCGGATTTTACAGCGAGTTAAAAAATGGCTGGTTTCTGTTTCTCCTGTTTTTCATTTGTATTGGACCTTATGGGCGAGGTCAGAGGTACTCTCCTCGCTCAGAGGCTGAGAACTCAAAAACCGTAATTCCTATCGCTTAGCCAAGGACATCGTGAGAATCAGCGCAAGCGGCACTACAACCTTGGAAAGTTTCACGCGCGTAGAGTGAAATTTGTGCTTTGGAGGAGCGTGGAAAGACGAAAGTTTCACGCAATTTTCAGAGCTTCTCTCCACTCTGGCAGTTAATCCCCTCCACTCTAGCACGAACATTCCGCGCCATACACACCCATTATAAATCCAGCGGTTGCCGCGGGGACGAACTTTTGCGTTTTTCGCGTCTTACGACGCGAAAAACGCGTATTTTGCCGAGAAAAATAATAGCACAGCGATCCCGATCGAGCCGCACGTTTTGATATATCATTCACCCGGGTGCTCCCAAAACTCTAGGACTAGTAGCGAATTAAAATTTGACACGGAAGAGGAAGAATAATAATAAGAAAAAACCCGCAGAATAACAATAGGGCTCGGGGCTTCGCCCCGAGCCCTATTGCCCTACAGCTATTTCATAGCTGTAGGGGCAATAGGGCCCGGGCGAATGCCCCGTGGCCCTAATAAGAAAAAACCCGCAGAATAACAATAGGGCTCGGGGCTTCGCCCCGAGCCCTATTGCCCTACAGCTATTTCATAGCTGTAGGGGCAATAGGGCCCGGGCGAATGCCCCGTGGCCCTAATAACTAGACAATTTCCCCCTGGGAAATTTTGAAAGGGCCACGGGTGCCGCCGCCGGACGATGCCAACCGCTAATGCTAAGCTGACATTAGCATGTCAAAAAACACGTTAAAAACATCTGAACCATAATCAGAACGCCTTTAACAATCGTTTTAGCCAAGGTTAGCATGTTAGCATTAGCATGCTAGGCTAACATTAGCATGTCAAATAACACATTAAAAACCTCTGAACCATCATTAGAACGCCTTCAAGAATCATTTTAGCCAAGGTTAGCATGTTAGCATTAGCATGCTAATATTAGCATGTCGAATAACACATTAAAAACCTCTGAACCACCATCAGAACGCAATGAACATTCATTTTAGCCAAGGTTAGCATTTTAGCTTTAGCATGTTAGCATTGTGGCTAATGCTAACAGGGCAACATCATTCAATACCTCACTAACATTTACAACTCACCGGTAATAGGCTAGGCTGTGGCTCATTGTCAAGCCACTGCATAGCTGCAGCTACAGCTACATATGTGTGTGTGTGTGTGGGAGAGGGGTGCTCAGAGAAGTACTGAGGCTCAGTGGTTGCCATTGTAACTTGAGGTGGCCTGATCAATGATGTCACCCACTCAGACACAGGTGCAGACACAGGTGCATTTGATTGGAGTCAATGAGGGGCAGACAGAGAAACGTCTGAATTTGGCCTCTGCGCACCCCTTGAACAAACGCTTCTCACGCCAACACCGAAACTCCTATTGCCGAAATTTCTTCACCATCAGAGCTACAAGGCTTGGCTGAACACGCTGATCACTTTCTTTTTTCACTGGGGTCAAAAATGGCGATTTTACAGCGAGTTAAAAAATGGCTTGCTTCTGTCTCTCCTGTTTTTGATTTGTATTGGACCTTATGGGCCAGGTCAGAGGTACTCTCCTCGCTCAGAGGCTCATAAATCAAAAACCGCAAGTCCTATCATTTAGTCAGGCACATCGTGAGAATCAGCGCAAGCGGCACTACAACTCTGGAAAGTTTCACACACGTAGAGCGAAATTTGTGGTTTGGAGAAGCGTGGAAAGAAAAAATTGCAAACACTTTTCAGAGCGTCTCTCCACTCTGGCAGTTAATCCCCTCCACTCTAGCACAACATTCCGTGCAATACACACCCATTATAAACTCACAATTTCTCCCAAAACGCTCACGGTCATTTAACTGCGACTGCTCAAAAACTATACGACCTATCAAAACGAGAATTAATACACCAATACACGAGACTTGTGTCTGCGTTTGAAAGTTCGAATGGCGTCTCTAGGTCAACATATGCCGGAGCAGTAGTCCGTTGAAAAAGGGGGAGATTTTTTCGCATTTTTCGGCTCGTCCCATTCATTTCTTATGGGAAACGCATGAGACGAGCCTGAGAAACGTCTGAATTTGGCCCCTGCGCACCCCTCGAACAAACGCTTCTCACACGAAGACCGAAACCCCTATTGACGAAATTTTTTCACTGTGAGAGCCACAAGGCTTTGCTCTACAAGCTGATCACTTTCCTTTTTGGCTGAGCTCAAAAATGCGGATTTCACAGCGAGTTAAAAAATGGCTGGTTTCTGTCTCGCCCGTTTTTGATTTGTATTGGACCTTATGGGCGAGGTCAGAGGCGCTCTCCTCGCTCAGAGGCTGAGAACTCAAAAACCGTAGTTCCTATCGCTTAGCCAGACACATCGTGAGAATCAGCACAAGCGGCACTACAACTCTGGAAATTTTGACGTGCGTAGAGCGAAATTTGTGCTTTGGAGGAGCGTGGAAAGCCGAAAGTTTCAGGCAATTTTCAGTGCTTCTCTCCACTCTGGCAGTTAATCCCCTCCACTCTAGCGCGAACATTCCGTGCAATACACACCCATTGAAATCTCAAGCGGTTGCCGCGGTGACGGGTTTTGCGTTTTTCGCGTCTTACGACGCGAAAAACGCGTATTTTGCCGAGAAAAATAATAGCACAGCGATCCCGATCGAGCCGCACGTTTTGATATATAATTCGCCTGGGTGCTCTCAAAACTCTAGGACTAGTAGCGAATCAAAATTTGACACGGAAGAGGAAGAATAACTAGACAAATTCCCCTCGGCGGGAAATTTGGAGAGTGATACAGTGCGCAAACGCCGGGCCGTGTGCCAAACGCCGGGCCGTGTGGCAAACGCCGGGCCGTGTGCATGCCTAGTGCCATCATATTAGCACAGCAACCCGATATCACAAGTCAAACCCTTTCATAGGACCCCATTTCAGCATCGGCGACAATGCTAAGCTGACATTAGCATGTCAAAAAACACATTGAAAAGGTCTGAAACACCCTTAGAATGCCTTTACCAATCATTTTAACATATGTTAGCATGTTAGCATTAGCATGCTAAATTAGCATGTCAAATAACACATTAAAAACCTCTGAACCATTATTAGAACGCCTTCAAGATTCATTTTAGCCTAAGTTAGCATATTAGCATTAGCATGCTAACATTAGCATGTTAGCACACCAACAGGTATACCTCCAGGCACCAACAAGTTCATAGGACCTCATGTTAGCATTAGCATGTTAGCATTGTGGCTAACGCTAACAGGCCAACATCACTCATTACATCACTAACACATACAACTCACCAGTAGGTAGCTTGGCTGTGGCTGGTTAGCATGTCACTATAGAGCTTAATGGAGAACTGATCATTTGACTGAGCTGCACAGCTGCAGCTAAAGCTCCATATGTGTGTGTGTGGGAGAGGCAATTAGGCTCAGAGGTTGCCACGGCAACTTGAGATCAGGCCACCTGCGGGTCTGCGAGACTCTGAGAAACGTCTGAATTTGGCCTCTGCGCACCCTCCGAACAAACGCTTCTCACGCCGACACCGAAACTCCTATTGCTGAAATTTCTTCACCGTGAGAGCCACAAGGCTTTGCTGTACACTCTGATCACTTTCTTTTTTCGCTGGGCTGAAAAATGCGGATTTTAGAGCGAGTTAAAAAACGGCTGGTTTCTGTCTCTCCCGTTTTTCATTTGTATTGGACCTTATGGGCGAGGTCAGAGGCGCTCTCCTCGCTCAGAGGCTCACAACTCAAAAACCGTAAGTCCTGTCGCTTAGCCAGGCACATCGTGAGAATCAGCGCAAGCGGCACTACAACTCTGGAAATTTTCACGCCTGTAGAGCGAAATTTGTGCTTTGGGGGGGCGTGGAAAGACAAAAGTTTCACACAATTTTCAGTGCTTCTCTCCACTCTGGCAGTTAATCCCCTCCACTCTAGCGCGAACATTCCGTGCAATACACACCCATTATAAACTCACAATTTCTCCCAAAACGCTCACGGTCATTGAACTGCGACTGCTCGAAAACTATACGACCTATCAAAACGAGACTTAATACACCTATAGACGAGACTTGTGTCTACGTTTTAAAGTTGGAACGGCGTCTCTAGGTGAAAGTATGCCGGAGCAGTAGCCCTTTGAAAAAGGGGGAGATTTTTTCGCATTTTTCGGCTCGTCCCATTCATTTCTTATGGGATTTTTTCGTGCGTTTTTCGCGTCTTACGACGCGAAAAACGCGTATTCTGTAGAGAAAAATAATAGCACACCGAGTCCGATCGAGCCGCACGTTTTGATATATAATTCGCCTGGGTGCTCTCAAAACTCTAGGACTAGTAGCGAATCGAAATTTGTACGGAAGAGGAAAAATAAGTTTAATAACTAGACAATTTCCCCCTGGGAAATTTTGAAAGGGCCACGGGGGCCGCTGCCGGACCATGCGAACAGCTGCTAAGGCTAAGCTGACATTAGCATGTCAAATAACACGTTAAAAACATCTGAACCATCATTAGAATGCCTTGAACAGTCATTTTAACCAAAGTTAGCATGTTAGCATTAGCATGCTAGGCTAACATTAGCATGTCAAATAATACATTAAAAACCTCTGAACCATCATTAGAACGCCCTCAAGAATCATTTTAGCCAAGGTTAGCATGTTAGCATTAGCATGCTAACATTAGCATGTCACATAACACATTAAAAACCTCTGAACCACCATTAGAACGCAATGAACATTCATTTTAGCCAAGGTTAGCATTTTAGCTTTAGCATGTTAGCATTGTGGCTAACGTTAACAGGGTAACATCATCCAATACCTCACTAACATTTACAACTCACTAGTAGTAGGCTAGGCTGTGGCTCATTGTCAGGCCACTCCATAGCTGCAGCTAAAGCTACATATGTGTGTGTGTGGGAGAGGGGTGCTCAGAGAAGTACTGAGGCTCAGTGGTTGCCATTGTAACTTGAGGTGGCCTGATCAATGATGTCACCCACTCAGACACAGGTGCAGACACAGGTGCATTTGATTGGAGTCAATGAGGGGCAGACAGAGAAACGTCTGAATTTGGCCTCTGCGCACCCCTTGAACAAACGCTTCTCACACGAAGACCGAAACTCCTATTGCCGAAATTTCTTCACCATCAGAGCTACAAGGTTTGGCTGAACACGCTGATCACTTTCTTTTTTCACTGGGGTCAAAAATGGCGATTTTACAGCGAGTTAAAAAATGGCTTGCTTCTGTCTCTCCTGTTTTTGATTTGTATTGGACCTTATGGGCCAGGTCAGAGGTACTCTCCTCGCTCAGAGGCTCATAAATCAAAAACCGCAAGTCCTATCATTTAGTCAGGCACATCGTGAGAATCAGCGCAAGCGGCACTACAACTCTGGAAAGTTTCACACACGTAGAGCGAAATTTGTGGTTTGGAGAAGCGTGGAAAGAAAAAATTGCAAACACTTTTCAGAGCCTCTCTCCACTCTGGCAGTTAATCCCCTCCACTCTAGCACAACATTCCGTGCAATACACACCCATTATAAACTCACAATTTCTCCCAAAACGCTCACGGTCATTTAACGGCGACTGCTCAAAAACTATACAACCTATCAAAACGAGATTTAAGACACCAATAGACGAGATTTGTGTCTACGTTTTAAAGTTCGAATGGTGTCTCTAGGTCAACATATGCCGGAGCAGTAGTCCGTTGAAAAAGGGGGAGATTTTTTTGCATTTTTCGGCTCGTCCCATTCATTTCTTATGGGAAACGCATGAGACGAGCCTGAGAAACGTCTGAATTTGGCCCCTGCGCACCCCTCGAACAAACGCTTCTCACACGAAGACCAAAACTCCTATTGCCGAAATTTCTTCACCATGAGAGCTACAAGGCTTTGCTGTACACGCTGATCACTTCGTTTTTTCGCTGGGCTCAAAAATGCGGATTTTACAGCGAGTTAAAAAATGGCTGGTTTCTGTTTCTCCTGTTTTTCATTTGTATTGGACCTTATGGGCGAGGTCAGAGGTACTCTCCTCGCTCAGAGGCTGAGAACTCAAAAACCGTAATTCCTATCGCTTAGCCAAGGACATCGTGAGAATCAGCGCAAGCGGCACTACAACCTTGGAAAGTTTCACGCGCGTAGAGTGAAATTTGTGCTTTGGAGGAGCGTGGAAAGACGAAAGTTTCACGCAATTTTCAGAGCTTCTCTCCACTCTGGCAGTTAATCCCCTCCACTCTAGCACGAACATTCCGCGCCATACACACCCATTATAAATCCAGCGGTTGCCGCGGGGACGAACTTTTGCGTTTTTCGCGTCTTACGACGCGAAAAACGCGTATTTTGCCGAGAAAAATAATAGCACAGCGATCCCGATCGAGCCGCACGTTTTGATATATCATTCACCCGGGTGCTCCCAAAACTCTAGGACTAGTAGCGAATTAAAATTTGACACGGAAGAGGAAGAATAATAATAAGAAAAAACCCGCAGAATAACAATAGGGCTCGGGGCTTCGCCCCGAGCCCTATTGCCCTACAGCTATTTCATAGCTGTAGGGGCAATAGGGCCCGGGCGAATGCCCCGTGGCCCTAATAAGAAGAAGAAGAAACACGCAGAAGAACAATAGTGTTCAGTGCTTCGCACTGAACACAGCAGGGGCTTCGCCCCTGCTGTGTTCAGTGCTCAGCACTGTATCACTAATAAGAAAAAACCCGCAGAATAACAATAGGGCTCGGGCGAATGCCCCGTGGCCCTAATAACTAGACAAATTCCCCTCGGCGGGAAATTTGGAGAGTGATACAGTGCGCAAACGCCGGGCCGTGTTGCTGACAGAGGTCAGTGTCCAGTACTAAAAACACAACGCAAAGCTAACATTAGCATATCAAAAAACACATTGAGAAGGTCTCAAACATCATTATAATGCCTTACCAATCATTTTAGCCAAGGTTAGCATGTTAGCATTAGCATGCTAAAATTAGCATGTCAAATATCACATTAAAAACCTCTGAACCCCCATTAGAATGCGATGAACATTCATTTTAACGTATGTTAGCATATTAGCATTAGCATGCTAACATTAGCATGTTAGCACAACAACCCGACATCAACAGGTATACCTCCAGGCACCAACAAATTCATAGGACCTCATGTTAGCATTAGCATGTTAGCATTGTGGCTAACGCTAACAGGCCAACATCACTCATTACATCACTAACACATACAACTCACCAATAGGTAGCTTGGCTGTGGCTGGTTAGCATGTCACTATAGAGCTTAATGGAGAACTGATCATTTGACTGAGCTGCACAGCTGCAGCTAAAGCTACATATGTGTGTGTGTGGGAGAGGCAATTAGGCTCAGAGGTTGCCACGGCAACTTGAGATCAGGCCACCTGCGGGTCTGCGAGACTCTGGGAAACGTCTGAATTTGGCCTCTGCGCACCCTCCGAACAAACGCTTCTCACGCCGACACCGAAACTCCTATTGCCGAAATTTCTTCACCGTGAGAGCCACAAGGCTTTGCTGTACACTCTGATCACTTTCTTTTTTCGCTGGGCTGAAAAATGCGGATTCTACAGCGAGTTAAAAAACGGCTGGTTTCTGTCTCTCCCGTTTTTCATTTGTATTGGACCTTATGGGCGAGGTCAGAGGCGCTCTCCTCGCTCAGAGGCTCACAACTCAAAAACCGTAAGTCCTGTCGCTTAGCCAGGCACATCGTGAGAATCAGCGCAAGCGGCACTACAACCTTGGAAAGTTTTGCGCACGTAGAGCGAAATTTGTGCTTTGGGGGAGCGTGGAAAGACAAAAGTTTCACACAATTTTCAGTGCTTCTCTCCACTCTGGCAGTTAATCCCCTCCACTCTAGCGCGAACATTCCGTGCAATACACACCCATTATAAACTCACAATTTCTCTCAAAACGCTCACGGTCATTGAACGGCGACTGCTCAAAAATTATACGACGTATCAAAACGAAAATTACTACATCAATAGACGAGACTTGTGTCTACGTTTTAAACTTGGAATGGCGCCTCTACATGAAAGTATGCCAGAGCAGTAGTCCTTTGAAGGGGGGGGAGATTTTTTCGCATTTTTCGGCTCGTCCCATTCATTTCTTATGGGAAATTTATCGCAGTTTTTCGCGTCTTACGACGCGAAAAACTGCGATAAATTTGTGAAAAGTAATAGCAGACCGAGTCCGATCGAGCCGCACGTTTTGATATATCATTTGCCTGGGTGCTCGCTATCGTTTTTGACTAGTAGCGAATCGAAAAAAGTACGGAAGATGAAAAATAATAATAATAAGAAGAAGAAGAAGAAACACGCAGAAGAACAATAGTGTTCAGTGCTTCGCACTGAACACAGCAGGGGCTTCGCCCCTGCTGTGTTCAGTGCTCAGCACTGTATCACTAATAATAAGAAAAAACCCGCAGAATAACAATAGGGCTCGGGGCTTCGCCCCGAGCCCTATTGCCCTACAGCTATTTCATAGCTGTAGGGGCAATAGGGCTCGGGCGAATGCCCCGTGGCCCTAATAATAAGAAAAAACCCGCAGAATAACAATAGGGCTCGGGGCTTCGCCCCGAGCCCTATTGCCCTACAGCTATTTCATAGCTGTAGGGGCAATAGGGCTCGGGCGAATGCCCCGTGGCCCTAATAAGAAGAAGAAGCGCACAGAAGAACAATAGTGTTCAGTGCTCAGCACTGTATCACTAACTAGACAAATTCCCCTCGGCGGGAAATTTGGAGAGTGATACAGTGCGCAAACGCCGGGCCGTGTGCCAAACGCCGGGCCGTGTGCCAAACGCCGTGCCGTGCGCATGACTAGTGCCATCATATTAGCACAGCAACCCGATATCACAAGTCAAACCCTTTCATAGGACCCCATTTCAGCATCGGCGACAATGCTAAGCTGACATTAGCATGTCAAAAAACACATTGAAAAGGTCTGAAACACCCTTAGAATGCCTGTACCAATCATTTTAACATATGTTAGCATGTTAGCATTAGCATGCTAAATTAGCATGTCAAATATCACATTAAAAACCTCTGAACCATCATTAGAACGCCTTCAAGATTCATTTTAGCCTAAGTTAGCATATTAGCATTAGCATGCTAACATTAGCATGTTAGCACACCAACCCGACATCAACAGGTATACCTCCAGGCACCAACAAGTTCATAGGACCTCATGTTAGCATTAGCATGTTAGCATTGTGGCTAACGCTAACAGGCCAACATCACTCATTACATCACTAACACATACAACTCACCAGTAGGTAGCTTGGCTGTGGCTGGTTAGCATGTCACTACAGAGCTTAATGGAGAACTGATCATTTGACTGAGCTGCACAGCTGCAGCTAAAGCTACATATGTGTGTGTGTGTGGGAGAGGCAATTAGGCTCAGAGGTTGCCACGGCAACTTGAGATCAGGCCACCTGCGGGTCTGCGAGACTCTGAGAAACGTCTGAATTTGGCCTCTGCGCACCCTCCGAACAAACGCTTCTCACGCCGACACCGAAACTCCTATTGCCGAAATTTCTTCACCGTGAGAGCCACAAGGCTTTGCTGTACACTCTGATCACTTTCTTTTTTCGCTGGGCTGAAAATTGCGGATTTTACAGCGAGTTAAAAAACGGCTGGTTTCTGTCTCTCCTGTTTTTCATTTCTATTGGACCTTATGGGCAAGGTCAGAGGCGCTCTCCTCGCTCAGAGGCTGAGAACTCAAAAACCGTAAGTCCTATTGCTTAGCCAGCCACATCGTGAGAATCAGCGCAAGCGGCACTACAATCTTGGAAAGTTTCGCGCACGTAGAGCGAAATTTGTGCTTTGGAGGAGCGTGGAAAGACAAAAGTTTCACACAATTTTCAGTGCTTCTCTCCACTCTGGCAGTTAATCCCCTCCACTCTAGCGCGAACATTCCGTGCAATACACACCCATTATAAACTCAGAATTTCTCCCAAAACGCTCACGGTCATTGAACTGCGACTGCTCGAAAACTATACGACCTATCAAAACGAGACTTAATACACCTATAGATGAGACTTGTTTTTACGTTTTAAAGTTGAAACGGCGTCTCTAGGTGAAAGTATGCCCGAGCAGTAGCCCTTTGAAAAAGGGGGAGATTTTGTCGCATTTTTCGCCGTCTCCCATTTACTTTGAATGGGATTTTTTCGTGCGTTTTTCGCGTCTTACGACGCGAAAAACGCGTATTCTGTAGAGAAAAATAATAGCACACCGATCCCGATCGAGACGCACGTTTTGATATATCATTCGCCTGGGTGCTCGCTATCGTTTCAGACTAGTAGCGAATCAAAAAAAGTACGGATGATGAATAATAATAAGTTTAAGAAGAAGAAGAAGAAGAAACACGCAGAAGAACAATAGTGTTCAGTGCTTCGCACTGAACACAGCAGGGGCTTCGCCCCTGCTGTGTTCAGTGCTCAGCACTGTATCACTAACTAGACAAATTCCCCTCGGCGGGAAATTTGGAGAGTGATACAGTGCGCAAACGCCGGACCGTGTGCCAAACGCCGTGCCGTGCGCATGCCTAGTGCCATAATATTAGCACAGCAACCCGATATCACAAGTCAAACCCGTTCATAGGACCCCATTTCAGCATCAGCGACAATGCTAAGCTGACATTAGCATGTCAAAAAACACATTGAAAAGGTCTGAAACACCCTTAGAATGCCTTTACCAATCATTTTAACATATGTTAGCATGTTAGCATTAGCATGCTAACATTAGCATGTTAGCACACCAAACCGACATCAACAGGTATACCTCCAGGCACCAACAAGTTCATAGGACCTCATGTTAGCATTAGCATGTTAGCATTGTGGCTAACGCTAACAGGCCAACATCACTCATTACATCACTAACACATACAACTCACCAGTAGGTAGCTTGGCTGTGGCTGGTTAGCATGTCACTATAGAGCTTAATGGAGAACTGATCATTTGACTGAGCTGCACAGCTGCAGCTCAAGCTACATATGTGTGTGTGTGGGAGAGGCAATTAGGCTCAGAGGTTGCCACGGCAACTTGAGATCAGGCCACCTGCGGGTCTGCGAGACTCTGAGAAACGTCTGAATTTGGCCTCTGCGCACCCTCCGAACAAACGCTTCTCACGCTGACACCGTAACTCCTATTGCCGAAATTTCTTCACCGTGAGAGCCACAAGGCTTTGCTCTACAAGCTGATCACTTTCTTTTTTCGCTGGGCTCAAAGATACGGATTTTAGAGCGAGTTAAAAAATGGCTGGTTTCTGTCTCTCCTGTTTTTCATTTGTATTGGACCTTATGGCCGAGGTCAGAGGCACTCTCCTCGCTCAGAGGCTGAGAACTCAAAAACCGTAAGTCCTATCGCTTAGCCAGGCACATCGTGAGAATCAGCGCAAGCGGCACTACAACTCTGGAAATTTTCATACTCGTAGAGCGAAATTTGTGCTTTGGAGGAGCGTGGAAAGACGAAAGTTTCACACAATTTTCAGAGCTTCTCTCCACTCTGGCAGTTAATCCCCTCCACTCTAGCGCGAACATTCCGTGCAATACACACCCATTATAAACTCAGAATTTCTCCCAAAACGCTCACGGTCATTGAACTGCGACTGCTCGAAAACTATACGACCTATCAAAACGAGACTTAATACACCTATAGATGAGACTTGCTTTTACGTTTTAAAGTTGAAACGGCGTCTCTAGGTGAAAGTATGCCCGAGCAGTAGCCCTTTGAAAAAGGGGGAGATTTTGTCGCATTTTTCGCCGTCTCCCATTTACTTTGAATGGGATTTTTTCGTGCGTTTTTCGCGTCTTACGACGCGAAAAACGCGTATTCTGTAGAGAAAAATAATAGCACACCGATCCCGATCGAGACGCACGTTTTGATATATCATTCGCCTGGGTGCTCGCTATCGTTTCAGACTAGTAGCGAATCAAAAAAAGTACGGATGATGAATAATAATAAGTTTAAGAAGAAGAAGAAGAAGAAACACGCAGAAGAACAATAGTGTTCAGTGCTCAGCACTGTATCACTAAAAAGAAGAAGAAGAAGCGCACAGAAGAACAATAGTGGTTCAGTGCTTTGCACTGAACACAGCAGGGGCTTCGCCCCTGCTGTGTTCAGGGCAAAAGCACTGTATCACTAATAATAAAATCTCTTGTTCTTGTTCATTGAGAAGTTTTCCTCTGCCACCTGTGTGAGGTTGTCGTCCAATCCGAGACATAGAATTTAGAGGACAGCACTATATCACCATTTGTAATGTATGCCTTATGTATTTCTTACAGAATGACTTACCAATGTAATTGTATTGTTTTACTTACAGTAACTTTACCATGATTCGAATGCATCACTGCACAGTGACTGGAATACTACTGCAAGCTGTATCATCAATGAATCCATAGTTTATTCTCTCCAATATTTTTCTTGTCATTTTTGTATCATAACTTCCCATTGAGGTAAGAAATTACTGTAGGCCTATAACACACACTCACACACTCACACACACACACACACACACACACACACACTCACACACTCACACTCACACACACACACACACACACACACTCACACTCACACACACTCACACACACACACACACACACACTCACACACTCACACACACACACACACACACACACACACACACACACACTCACACACACACACACACACACACACACACTCACACACTCACACACACACACACACACACACACACACACACTCACACACACACACACACACACACACACACACACACTCACACACTCACACACACACACACACACACACACACTCACACTCACACACACACACACACACACACACACACACACACACACTCACACTCACACACACACACACACACACACACACACACACACTCACACACACACACACACACACACTCACACACACACACACACACACACACACACACTCACACACACACACACACACTCACACACTCACACACACACACACACACACACACTCACACACTCACACACTCACACACACACACACACTCACTCACACACACACACTCACACTCACACACACACACACACACACACTCACACTCACACTCACACACACACACACACACACACACACACACACACACACTAAATGAATGGGTAAATGAGTGAATAAATACATTTCTTGCTTTATGCGCTGTGTTCTGTCCTACACAACATATAATTCCATCATTGACTGAGTACATACTGTACCTGTTTTCCCTTTGGATGATGCAGGAGACTGCAGAGCGAGGCACATTAGGCTGCACTCAGCAACCTGCCTCCGCCATTGAGAAGCGATTGTTGATAACATGGTCTACAATTGTGGCCCAAATTTCATCCGGGACAGCGTGGTGTCTTTGTGCTCCTCAGCCTCTTCCCCCCATTCCACCACCACGCACCCTTACTCCTCCTCTTCTTCTTCCTCTTCCTCTTCCTCTTCCTCTTCCTCTTCCTCTTCCTTGAGCAGGCAGTTGCCCTTGTTCATTTACTTGGTCAGGTGCCTCCATATTCAGAAATTGTACTGGTCCTGGTCAAGCTCTATATATGCATGTTTGGCAGCATTCACAGTCATGGACAGCACCTGTCAGGTAACTAAACATACTGTGTGATTGGTCATCTGGGATGTGTGAAACTCCTCTTTTGTTAGCCAAGTTCCTAACTGTCTCTGGTCACACCTCGCCTCCTCCCAAGGTAACGCTGTTATTCTAACCATAGCTCCCCTCAGCCCATGAGACTGTCAGGATGAGTGTTTCACCTCCATGGGATACCTGTGGACATTGTGTTGGACAGTGGCCCTGGACTTGTTGCAAGTACTTGTTGCAAGTACTTGTTGCAAGTCTAGAGGGCTTTCTGTGAAGGCCTGGGAGTCATGGTAAGCCTGTTTTCTGAAAGTCTCCACTTCTCATGGATCGAGTATGCTCACAACACTGCTGAACCCCCTCCACATACCCAGGTTATCAATGAAAGTCCTACCTATAATGTGCGCAGCCTGCTGACTGTTCAGTGATGCGCAGGGGTTTTCAGTACCTCGCGGACTGGGAGGGATGTGGTCGTGAGGAGAGGACCTAGGTCTCATTTATTATGGACCCTCAGCTCAATGGATGGCTCAGTGGGCGGCCTGGTGGCACCTGTGGGGGGGTAGTACTGAAAATTCATTCATTCACGTGCACTGTTTCCACCGAGGGAAATAACCAAACTGTAGACTGTTTTTATGAAGTCTGTGGTTTGTGCCATAATTGCTGACAAAACAGTCAACCAGACAGATCTCTGACCTTTGGAATGAAGTTGAAATAATTAATCAACTCACTGACTCCCAATAACTGATTAATCATTCCAAAGTGTTTTTCAGTTTTATATGACAGTGAACTGAATTTCTTTTCGCAATGTTGGTTGGACAAAACAAGACATTTGAAGACTTCAGCTTGATCTCTGAGAAACTGAGATGGATATTTTTTAGGATTTGTTACATAGACTGATCAATTAGTTGAGAAAAAAAATAAAAAGATGATTCAGTAGTGAAGGGTTCGGTTTGTAGTTGTTGCAGTCTAAACTTTCTGGTCTCTTCTAGAACTTAACAAAATACTGAGTTTTTTGGATTGTGATAACCAGACATGTGAAACTCACGTCTGAGGTGGAAAACTCTCTGTAAGTTCCACCTGTCCAAACTCCCACCATCTCTGATAAGATGTCCCCTCCTGTCTCGTCCAATCACGTCGCACCGCAGCTGTATAAAAGCTCCTGGCTCAGACAGACCCAGCATGATTGAACCATGGCCTTCCTGTGGATCCTCTCCTGCCTCGCCTTTGCCGGCGCCGCCTATGGTGAGACAAACTCTGCAACTTCAGAGAAACAGCTGAGGGAGTGAAGCTACAGCTGCAGATCGATTCTCATCAATAAACTGACTGACTGAGTTATTTCCTTATTTAACAACCAGCTCTCTAGCTGCAGTTAGGGACATTAATCATCACTTTCACTACTTTTTACACCTTTCAGTTGATTTTTTTATTTTGGATTATTCAGTCCACGATTAGTGATTGAGCTGTCATTATTTCAACAGCATGCGTGATAAATATCTACTTCAACGTTATTCACACAGTTTTTTCCAACAAATTCAGTTGTCACTGAAAACAAATAATAGCAAATGATCAAAACTCAAAGGTCCACCTACAAGCCGTTTTTCTGGAGCTTTCAGCCAAGCCTGGTTGATGTAAGTGGACCTTAAATTTTTCTGAGAGGCGTTGACAGACGCTGTTCCCAAATGTGAACAACGAACTTTCACATTCATGTTGTTCATGATTTCATGATGATGTCACTAGGTTGTGGCTCTCCAGCCATAAAACCCATCGTCAGCGGTTATGCTCGTATTGTGAATGGTGAAGAGGCAGTGCCTCACTCCTGGCCCTGGCAGGTGTCCCTGCAGGTAAACACACACACACACACACACACACACACACACACACACACACACACACACACACACACACACACACACACACACACACAGGTTTGTGTTTACAATTGTGTCATCTGCCTCTCGTTGTTTCAGCGATCCAATGGCTTCCACTTCTGCGGCGGCTCTGTGATCAGTGAGACCTGGGTGGTGACAGCTGCTCACTGCAGTGTCAGGTACACAACTTCGTCCACTCACCTTCGTCCACTCACCTTCGTCCACTCACCTTCGTCCACCTTCGTCCACTCACCTTCGTCCACTCACCTTCGTCCACTCACCTTCGTCCACTCACCTTCGTCCACCTTCGTCCACTCACCTTCGTCCACTCACCTTCATCCACTCACCTTCGTCCACTCACCTTCGTCCACTCACCTTCGTCCACTCACCTTCATCCACTCACCTTCGTCCACTCACCTTCGTCCACTCACCTTCGTCCACCTTCGTCCACTCACCATTATGTTTTTGCTGTGAAGCAGCTTCAGATGTTAAATTTAGACTGAACACACAAACACTGAGCTGCTAACACACTTTGTTGTTCTGTGAAGCTCTGTCTGTCTCTTTCTGCGTTCGTCGCCTTCCAAAGCTTTTTCGGGACATTTTGAAGATGTTTTTCACCCAAAATGGCCACCTCATGTTTCCTTCTTTCTCTCTGCAGGACATCCGACCGTGTGGTTGTTGGAGAACACGACCGCGCCAGCAGTTCCGAGGCCGTCCAGGTCATGGGTGTTGGCAAGGTGGGTGACAAATGTCATCAGCTTCTAATCTCATCACAGTGTCTTCCTGTGTGTTTGCCGGCCATAATGATGTCATTTCCTGCCAGGTGTTCAAGAACCCCGGCTTCAACATGTTTACCACCAGCAGCGACATTGCGCTCATCAAGCTGGCCAGCCCCATCCAGATGAACGCGCGTGTTTCCCCAGTGTGTTTGGCTGAGACCGCCGACAACTTCCCCGGAGGCACTCAGTGCGTGACCAGCGGCTGGGGCCTGACCCGTTACAACGGTGAGAGGACCTGCACTGGCTGGCCAATCAGAGGAGAGCAGGGTGGGGCATCTAGACTGATAGAGCAGTCAGATGGTTTAACAGCGATGGTTATGGGCAGGTGACAAAAATCAGGTGAAACATCAGAAATTTTACACTATGCAATGTAGGGGAATTAACTTAATTTGATGTTGCATTCGTTGATAAAATACTGGGGCACCACCTTCCTCAGCTAAGAAGGACTGCAGGGATTAACTGCTATAATGCTGATGAAATACTAACGAATGAACCAACAGTAAACCAGTCTGATAATCGGGAAACGTAAACTCTGGATACAGGGATCGTTTATATCCAGCTCAAAAGGACACTGTTTAACCATGACTTGAATCAAAATCTCATTTATTAAACACAATTATGGATAATGAATAATGTATCATGAATAGTATGACAGAAGATATAGGTGATATGACATAACAAAAAGAGAAACTTATGGCAACACAATGGCAAAATAAGTTTGGCGATAGTGAGAAGTAGTTTTAAGGGAATAATAGGAACACAAATGTAATGTGTTTTAACCCGAACCAAAGGTTCAACAGCTGGCTGCAGTTTTTCGGTTTCGTTGTGTCTGTGAAGTACGATTTTAGACTGATAACAATAAGATTGATAACCTCTTCAATGGCCGGTCGAAAAGTGCCTCCAGAATTATTATTGCTTGACTAAAATTTACTAATAAAAAACAAATCATGCGGCTTGACGTGGTGAGTAAAATGAAAGTTTCATGGCAAACACAAAAGAAAGCACGTCTTCTAAAGAATAACTCACGCTACTCAGCGTTGCTTTGAGCAGAATCAGAATCAGAAATCCTTTATTTATCCCCGAGGGGAAATTGTTTTTGTTGCAGTGCTCCTTACAAGAATAGAATTAGAATAAAATTAGAAAAGAGAGAGAACTATATACATAAAAAGCAAATATAGAGAACAAAATATTTATATTGAAAATATATATATATATAAAACAAAACATACCACAAAATATAGAACAGAATATATATATATATATATATATATATATATATATATATATATATATATATATATATATATATATATATATATATATATATATATATATATATATATATACATACATACTGAGGAAAAAATAAACAGTATATACAAACGGATGTGCAAAGTAAATTTGGCTACAAAAGTCGAATTTAGTCAAATATGTGACAGCATAAGTGAAACTCCAAGGGCCATTCAGAGGGAGGAGGTGTTCAGGTTGATGTCCACAGCCAGGAATGACTTCCTGTAGCTTTCAGTCCTGAGTTTAGGTGGGACGAGTCTCTCACTGAACGTCCTCCTGTGCCTGGCCAGCACAGCATGAAGTGGGTATGAGACGTTGTCCATGATAGTCTGTAGCTTATTCAGCAGAGCAGCACAGAAGACGGAGAAACTTGAAGAACAAAACGGCGGGACACAACTAAGACAAAGAAGGCTGGATGAGACTCAGCGAAGAAAACAACTGTAAGAGAGGACGAGAAAATTTTCAATGGCATTTCGACACTGTTCACAACATGCGTTAGACAATTCTTATGAACAAATGACGACATTCAACAATAATCATGATAACAATTTCTAATACTCATCCTAATATATATGATGACCCAAGTTATAACTAACACAACATAGCAACAAAATAAAGAGAGGCAGACAATATTTGCCCTAAATGATTGTTACTACTTATCATAATTGTCTTATATCAAGTATCTAACGTAACAACAACAGCATAACTACAAACCTCTAGATGGCAGCATGGTTCCATGGTAGAATCTCAGACAAACTTTGTAGGAAAGTTAAAATCACAGCTTTGTCATTTTACAAACTAGAACCACCGCAAAAGCATTGATATCATCCAGATTATGGGCTTGGTACTGTAAGAAAATCCAAAGTTAAATCAAACATAGAGATTCAGTTATCCTGGTGTATTAGAAAGAAGGCACACAGACATACAAATAGCTTGCTTCAGGAATTGTCTAATTTACAACCACATCAACATTATCTGATTTTGTAGGTTCCTCTGGGACCTGGCACTTTTCATTCAGACAGTTTTACCGTTCTTATCTGCCATGGGGCTGTCAAGAAAGAATTAGCATTTCCATGAGAAACATAGTGAGGAGAAGGCAAACTTTGATGTGAAAATGTTGATATTCCCGCTTCCCTGAAAGAGTGTGGAGATGTCTCTGAGCCAGACATCTTGTCTCTCTCCAAATTAGCACCTCCTGCAACAGTTCAGTTGGTCAATAGCTCTTGGAAGGAAGGAATGCCAAAGAGGGGAAAAGAGGGTCAATTACGGGTCAGTTCTGCTACAGTAAAATGAACACAAACATTTAGATAATATGAACGAAAAAACAGACCAGGTTTTGACGGGACCACGATCAAACTCTTTCTCTCAGTTTCAGCCTCAGTTTCTGAGTGTTTGTCAGCTCGAGGGGGCACTGGGTCTTTGTGGGAGGAGCTCTGAATGTTAGTTCGACATGAGTGCACAGAAACGTGTCACGTGTATTGAATCAAGAGGAGAGCTCGCTTTGTTGAAGGAACTGAAAAATGATATTTCTCAGTCCTTTAGAGTGCTTTACGGATCACTGTAAAGCAAACCTGTTGGGTGTATCAGACCACTTTGGGGAGTTTCAACAGAGAAAATATGACAAACTTTAACCACTGGGGGCAGTATACAGCATGCAGACCTCCACAGTTTATCAGTGACGTCTGAAGTGTGATGTGTTTGTGTGTTGCAGCTCCTGACACCCCCGCCCTGCTGCAACAGGCCACCCTCCCCCTGCTGAGCAATGACCAGTGCAAGCAATACTGGGGCAATCGGATCACCAACACGATGATCTGCGCTGGAGCCTCTGGAGTCTCCTCCTGCATGGTGGGCGGTGCAGACGTACAGCAGATGTAAAAGGTTGCTCTCGACTTGTGTTGCTTATATTGTTTGTTGTTTGTGCTTTTTCAGGGTGACTCTGGTGGTCCTCTGGTCTGTGAGAAGGCCGGAGCTTGGACTCTGGTTGGTATCGTGTCCTGGGGCAGTGGAAACTGCTCCACCTCAGTGCCCGGAGTGTACGCTCGTGTCAGCGCCCTCCGCGCCTGGGTGGATCAGACCATCGCTGCCAACTGAGCACTTCAAACAAGACCTTCATGTCAACCTGATCATCAATAAAACACTGAAACTCTGAAACAAATAAATCGATATCATTTGTTCACACTGAATGCAGAGAAATACTTTTACATGTTGTCAAATGTTGTCTTCCTTTCTAAGAGTGATGCATGAACAGTGCATTCAGGACAGAGCTGGAGTCAGGATGTGCTAGCCTAGCTTAGCATAAAGACTGGAAGCAGAGCTAACAGCTGCCCGTACTCAAAGTGTGTAGCTCAATAACTGCAAAGAGACCTCTGTTGTTCTTAATTTATCTACTTGTTAACATGTTGACTTTTGGAATAACTGACACAAAACACATTAAGCTGACATGTGAAAATATATTTGGCCCAACAGTCATTTATCATACAGAGCATCCACATTTCCTGTCAGCAGCATTTGTATTTCTGTCTGCATGTCTTCTCATGGCAACTTGGCATCAGGTGCACTGTCAGGTGCGTCTGGGTGGGCAGGTGTGGCCGACTCGGCGGCAGTAGCAGATGGCGTTGAAGAAGCGGCAGTAGCACGTGTCACAAGGATCGCAGCAGGGCAGCGGGTAACCCAGACATGACTGCTGGTGGGGGATGCAGCGGCGAGGTGAACGCATGGCCCGACCCTGCAGCTGCAAGGCTGCTGATGGGTCCTGGAAAACAGGGAGGAAATGGAAAGAAGCAGAAAACCACCAAAGTCACTGTGCTGCATTCACTGTCCACATAAAGCATGTAAAGTAGAGGAACTCATTAACAAAATGTACTGTCTTTACACTAGCCACACTCACCTCGTCATAGGGCCCCGCGTCCATCAGGAAGTGATCCTCCACTGAGTCGACAGGTAGGAGGGCGGGGTCATGCACAGATTCAGGGGCGTGGCTTCTCTCTGCAGGACACAAGGCAGAAAACATAACTGTCACCTGTCGTCCACCGTCATCTCTCCATCTGTGATTTGTATTCCTGAAGAAATGGCAGCTGTGCCAGATCACATGATCCATTTTTGGCAGATCTTTTTGTGCAAAGTGACAATAAATACTTTCAAAATAAGCCACAGATGAAAATTGCACGAAATAAAAAGCTAGAACCACACTCACACCTGCAGTGTGGTCTGCAGCAATGCTTCCTTTTTGCTTGGAACATGAAGGTGTTTTGTTGAGTTTCAACTATTTGTGTTATGTTGGACACATTGTGAAGATTTGTGATTTGTGATTTTATTTATATGTCACTGTTCATGTTCAGGATGTCTTCAGTATCTACACTGAAGAAAATGAAAAGGACTCTCTTAAAGTGAGCGTAACTCCAATGATCTTAGTTCACTGTTTACAAGCACTGACGAGACAAACTTAATTTAACTTAAATTACCTGGTTTGGACCTGATGTCTGGAGTATCTGATGAACTTTTTCATATACCTGTAATATGTAAGTCAATAAACTAACTAATGAGAGGGATGATTCCCTGGAAGGCTTTTGCTCAATGATTGTGTCACTTCAGCGGAGGAGGAGTCTTTTCAGCCCTGCTGCAGTGTGACATGCGACAGGTGAGGTGCTGGTTGGAACTCCCTGATTGGACAGGTGTTACTGACCAATGTCAGACAGGTACGAGGCTTCGGAGCGGCGGCCGGCGGCCTGAGCGTCGTCCAGCTGGATGTTTCCATGAACCAGAGAGGAAGAGAGCCGCAGCAGGCTGAAGGACAAACAGCAGAGCAGCACAGAACTAAACATCCTGCTGTCAGAGAGAAGAAGAAGAAGAAGAAGAGACGGTCTGCACCACAACTCCCACAATCCTCAGCTTCTCCTCCAAGAGCCTCTGAAAGGACAAAACCGAAACAAAGTTCAGCTTATTTGAACAAGAGATAACACTCAAGGGAACAAACTTGTGTATATATATATTTATAGTGTTAAATTTTTTACTTTTTAATAGTTTATTTTTAGAAGATTTGTCACGCACCAACATCACCAAAACAAATTCCTTGTATGAGTAAAATCGTACTTAGCAATAAAGATAAAGTTTTTCTGATTCTGATTTCTGATCCGGAGGTCAGTGTCCTTAAAAGTTCCTGAAGTGATTTTCCACATAACGTTGTGACTTTACCTGACCTTTCTTACACTGAACAGGTAACATCTGCACAAACATCTGGAGAAAGAAACACAGATTTGCTCAGAGTGTGTGAATTATTCTCCAGCTGTCTGTCTGAGAGGACTCAAACGCTGATCGATCATATTTTGGATTGAGCTGCTTCTAGTTTGGAACAATATATGAACATCCAAGCCTTCATGTCACAACCCTTCTAATCTGAAAATCAGTGAAGGACAACCAGCGTCTCTCCTGCTGCCTCTCTACTTCCTTCACTTCACTGGTGAAAAGTAACTGAGTACATTTACTGCAGCACTGTGTTACTCTACAGTTTTGAGGTACTGGTATTTTACTTGAGTCTCTCTGCTGTTTGTTACTGATAGCATTTGCTTCATTGTCATCTTAAACTACCCACAGTACATGCAGCTGTTGGGTAAATGAGCTCCATTTCCACCAGCGACAACATTAAGATGCTGCTTACGCGTTCGTGCATCTGCATTATATTTACAATTACAGTTGGTCATTTAGCAGATGCTTTATCCAAAGCCACGTACATATGAGATTTTCATACATCACAAGGTTCTGGACAGGAGAGAACAACAAGAGTCAGTGGCCTAACGCAACTTTCTGGTCCAACTTGACATAGGTGCTACACGACAGCACTACGAGACAGCGAGGTGAGGCAACAGAGATGGTTTTTTAAGAGAGAAGGAGTTCAGTAAAGAGTTTGGTCTTTACAGACTCGTTGCACCATCGGGGAACCACAGAAGAAAACAATGAAAATATAAAACCACCACTCTGCTGCATTCAGACTACTTTGATATTTTGAGTACTTCTTCCTGATAATACCTCTGTGCGTCTATTAAAGTGACCGTGAATGCATCACTGATTCTTAAGTAAAGCATAAAAATACTTCTTCCACCGCTCGTGGACAAGTGAAAAGAGAAAACGTGGTACAATGTGTTTCTCTGTGGATCAGTGTTATTGATCTGCAGATCCTCTATGAGCAGATAAAATAAAAATAAAACAAAAACAATAGCAACATAAAAACGTTTCAGGAAGACAATAAATTCACATGAAGCAGGTTTAGAGAACAACAACGGTACAATAAGACGATAGAAGCCGCAGGACATAATTCAGTCGTTCATCTCAGCTTCTCTTCCAGACTTCACGTCTCACAGACTCATCCAGTCACAGTTTGTTGAAGAAAGTGAAAAACAGCAGCTGTCCAACCGAACGTCTTCGTCTCCATGAACCACGTTTCATATGACATTAATAAGGTCACATCATGTTCAGTCACTGGATCACATGTAGATTATTATGTGCTTTTAAAATGATCGTTAACCTGGAACGCGATGTTCAGCTGATGATGATGATGATAAAAGTTGAATTATATTCTATTAAAAAGTCGTAGCAGAGACAGAGAGAGAGAGAGAGAGTGGGCGAGAGACCCAGACTGACACACTGAGAGAGAGGTGACTCACCTGTCGCTGTGACTCTTTCTTGTCTTTCCAGAGAGGACGAAGAGCAATTTAAAGGCCCCTGAGGAGGTGGTCACATGACCAGCTGGAGGCAGGGTGATGGGTGAGGGGGCGTGGTCATCATCTTTGCATCATCATAAAGACTCAAAATCAGATGGAGCCTCATGAAGTGTGTGTGTGTGTGTGTGTTTGAGTGTGTGTGTGTGGGACTGTATAGCAGTGTGTGTGTGTGTGTGTGTGTGTGTGTGTGTGTGTGTGTGTGTGTGTGTGTGTGTGTGTGTGTGCGTTCTTGGTACTTGTTGCTTGTCATCTGAATCCATTTCTTCACCGACTCGTGTGCTCATAAAAGTTCTTCGTGGTTCTAATAGTTTATTTTTGCCTCTTTTTTATTTGTATTTAAACTCAAACCCCCTGTACGTGTATACATGACTCTGGCAGCTCCTACAACAGCTCCTTCTCCACCAGGAAAGAAGAAGAAGAAGAAGGAAAAGAAGAAGAAACATACTTTTATTGTCACAACACACAGTGAGTAGCACACTACATGCACACAGCATGCTTCTGTGAAATTATCTTCTCTGCATTTAACCCATCCTTGATCCGTCCTTCCTCCGTGGCAGACCAGGAGTGGTGGGCTGCCAGCTGCAGCGGCGCCCGGGGACCCAACTCTCATTCGTCCCCATCGGTCAGGTGGTGGTCTTCTTGCATGTTTTTAGTGGGGGTTTATTTTATGGAGGATACCCCAGGTGAACACGGGGAGAACATGCAAACTCCACACACAAAGCCCCTTATTCCTCGAGCAGGCACTGAAGGCATGGTGGAGGACACGCCACCAGCACCCACAGCGGGATTCGAACCAGAACCTTCTTGCTGTGAGGTGACAGTGTTACCACTTGTTCCACCGTGCCATCTAAAAAAAATGAGGGGAGAGCACATACGCAGTCCCCCACTACCACAAATTATGCAGTCGAAATTCCCACATGTGGGGAATTCACACGGGCACATCCCTCAGTGCAATGGATGCGCCTTGCCATGGGTGAACCACCTTGTTGAACGTGGTATCTCTCCTGCCAGGTAAGTGACGGAGCGCGTCTGTACAACCACATGTAGTAGCCTGAGTCAGCGGTCAGAACCATGAGGTCCCTTCTGGCTGAGCCAGACCCCCATGGGTGGAGGCAGACAAATGGAGACCTACAGAGACCTACAGAGACAAATAGAGACCCACAGAGACACCCTGGGACCATTATTGTTGTTTTTCTTATTGTTGTTTTCTCGTCATTCTTTTTCTTCTTCTTGTCGTTGTTGTTGTTCTTCTTATTATTGTCATTGCTGTTGTTGTTCTTCTTGTCATTGTTGTTGTTCTTACTCTTCTTGTCATTGTTGTTGTTCTTACTCTTCTTGTCACTGTTGTTGTTGTTGTTCTTCTTCTTGTCGTTGTTCTTATTCTTCTTGTCATTGTTGTTGTTCTTCTTCTTATTATTATTGTCATTGCTGTTGTTGTTCTTCTTCTTGTCGTTGTTCTTATTCTTCTTGTCATTGTTGTTGTTCTTACTCTTCTTGTCACTGTTGTTGTTGTTGTTCTTCTTGTCGTGGTTCTTATTCTTCTTGTCATTGTTGTTGTTCTTACTCTTCTTGTCACTGTTGTTGTTGTTGTTCTTCTTCTTGTCGTTGTTCTTATTCTTGTCATTGTTGTTGTTGTTCTTCTTATTATTATTGTCATTGCTGTTGTTCTTCTTCTTGTCATTGCTGTTGTTGTTCTTCTTCTTGTCGTTGTTATTCTTCTTGTCATTGTTGTTGTTCTTACTCTTCTTGTCACTGTTGTTGTTGTTCTTCTTGTCGTTGTTCTTATTCTTCTTGTCATTGCTGTTGTTCTTCTTCTTGTCATTGTTGTTGTTCTTCTTCTTGTCATTGTTGTTGTTCTTACTCTTCTTGTCACTGTTGTTGTTATTCTTGTTGTTGTTATTCTTGTCATTGTTCTTCCTCTTCTTGTCGGTTGTTGTTGTTGTTCTTCTTGTTGTTCTTATTCTTCTTGTCATTGTTGTTGTTCTTACTCTTCTTGTCACTATTGTTGTTGTTCTTCTTCTTCTTCTTGTTCTTATTCTTCTTGTCATTGTTGTTGTTGTTCTTCTTCTTATTATTATTGTCATTGCTGTTGTTCTTATTCTTCTTGTCATTGTTGTTGTTCTTACTCTTCTTGTCACTGTTGTTGTTGTTCTTCTTGTCGTTGTTCTTATTCTTCTTGTCATTGTTGTTGTTCTTCTTCTTCTTATTATTGTCATTGCTGTTGTTCTTCTTCTTGTCATTGTTGTTGTTCTTACTCTTCTTGTCACTGTTGTTGTTGTTCTTCTTGTCGTTGTTCTTATTCTTCTTGTCATTGTTGTTGTTCTTCTTCTTATTATTATTGTCATTGCTGTTGTTCTTCTTCTTGTCATTGTTGTTGTTCTTACTCTTCTTGTCACTGTTGTTGTTGTTCTTGTTGTCCTTCTTGTCATTGTTGTTATTCTTGTTGTTGTTGTTCTTGTCATTGTTCTTCCTCTTCTTGTCGGTTGTTGTTGTTGTTCTTCTTCTTCTTGTTCTTATTCTTCTTGTCATTGTTTTCTTTGGCTGCATGTTTTTAGTCCACTCATCTCAGTAATGAGCCTCATTGTGCTGCATTGGAGAACATTAGATCAGATGCTGCATTCATGTTTCTTCTATTATCGTCAATCTGCTGCTTCATTACGCTCTTCGTCCTCCTCATCCTCCGGCTGCCATCATGGTGCTGATTCTCTGAACTGTGACAGGCTGATGACATCATCGCCGCACTCAACACAAATCAGCGGTTGCTGAGCTGACGGCTGCATACGGTCCATCAGCAGGAAATGGATTTTAATAAAACATGTTTGTCCTGATCAACAACAAAGCTCGTTCACTTCCTGTTTCAGGCCGAGCTGTTACCGTGGTGACAGTGCAGGGTCGACCAGATGACAGATGAACACTGGAGGCTGGTGTGGAGCTCCATCCCACAATGTGTGTCTTCCAAACTGAACCAGGATCACACTGTTCCACTAAGAAAACTGATGAGACTAGTCGGCCACTGATCATCTGAGGAGCTGCAGCAGCAGAACGGGTCCAGTTCAACCAGAACTTTTCAGAAGGGGTCAGACCAGATCAGCCCAGGCCAGCACAGGTGGTTCAGAGGAGTGTCAGACTGATCTGGGGTCAGAGGTTAAAAGGAGCCTTGTTTTCATTTTTGACATGTTCTCATTGACTTGTTAACATTTTGAACATTTTTGACATCATCTGTGAAATTTCTTTGAAAATAAGAATTCAAGCAGTGAGATCATATTTCATCTGATCTGACATCCTGTAAGAGACCTTTATCTCCTCAGGATGATCACAGTTCATTGTTTACCTGCTGGTGGTCTGAACACGGAGAACACATCTGCCTGTGCTGGACCACAGAGACCCCCTTCAGAGTCCACTGCACCATGTGGGCCTCGCTTCATTCTTCTCTCAGCAGGGAAAATCATTTTGCAGTGTGGGACGACAGTCACAAACAATAAAAAACAGCAATGACAATCGTACCGACAGACAGTCGTATAAATAAAAACAATTACAATCACGTCAATAGTAACCATCAATAAAATGAGTAAGATAAAGAAGTGCTTCAGACAGTGCCGGCAGATTTTTTGTCGTTTCCAGCTAAAAACCTAGTGCAGATCGATCATGTTAATTGCAGTGGGGATAAAAGAAAATTTGTCATGTTTGGCCCTTGGAAACCTGTAACGCTGTCCAGAAGGGAGAAGAACAAATTGCTCTGACAGGGTGATCAGGGCTGGCCATGATTTCCTGTGCCTTTATGGAGCCGGAGCTGTGCCATCCATATCCATGCTACCTGAACACAAAATAATGTTCTGTTCGATGGGGATACTCCGATAGGCGTATACATGAACAAAAATTCGCGTTATAAAAGGAGTAACCCAGGGGTCATATTCGGGTTTTTAAAAAAACGGAATATCAGCATATTCCGGTTTTTCAAAAGGGTTGTTGGTGTTTACATGGCCGTGTGCAACCGGGTTATTGCTGATATTTCAGTTATGAAAGGGTTACTTGACTGCATGTAAACGTAGTGAATGTCTTGCAACTGTTTCTTGTTCTGCACAGTTAAGTTGCTGTACCACGAGACAATATAAAAAGTTAAGATTGATTCAATAAAAGATTTTTAAAATATCACCGTTAGTGTTTTCTCCATATTAAAAGTGTTTAGCTTGCGCAGAAAATGAAGTCCTTGCAGGCCCTTCTTACAGATGGCAGATGCATTGAGGTCATGGCTCCTTGTCAATGACAGTGCCCAGATATTTGTAGCTCTCTAATGTTTCCACTAGTGAACCCTTGATGGTAATGGGGGGATTAGAGAGAGAAGTTCTTCTCCTCTTAAAGTCGACAGACATATCTTCGGTTTTTACTACATTCAACTTAAGAAAGTGGTCGTCACAACACTTTACAAAGTCCATGAGAGCTGGTCCATGGTCGACCTCACCTTCCTGGAGCAGACTGATTGAAACTGTGTCCCCTGCAAATTCCAGAAGGTGCCTGTCTTTGTGGTGGCTCCTGCCATCATTTGAGTAGAAAATGTACAATGGGGTGACAGGACACACCCCTGTGGTGAGCCTGTGGAGGACAGCTTTGTTTGGGAAAGGGCACCATCTGCCCTAACTGCCTGTGGCCGGCAAGTTAAAAAATCCAACACCCATTTCACCAGTCCAGCATCAAGATTAAAATCCAGCACTAGTTTGCTGTCAGTGTTTGACCTCTGTCACCTCTGTCACATCATTTACTCTTACAATCACAATTATTCATTCAGCAGACATACATATGAATTCACACACCAATGGTGCAGCACTGGGGACAGTTTAGGGGTTCAGTATCTTGTATCCTCCATAAAAAACCCCACTAAAAACATGCATGAAGATCACACCTGAACGAATGGTGACAAAAGGAACTGGGTCCCCTGGTGCCGCTATCGGCTGGCAGCCCACCGCTCCTGGTCTGCCGTGGAGGAAGGACTGACCATGGATGGGTCAAAAAGGGAGAAAGAATTTCACAGATGGTGCAGTTTCCCCCTCAATTCTGCATGTTGTGTGTACAATTGACGAATAAAGGAATTCTTCTTCTTTTTATTTGTATGAATTTATGTGTCATTTATCGGATCAGACCCCCATCCCCACCCCAACCCAACCCCCACCGCCGCCACCAAAATCTCACTCTGCACTCAGTTCAAAACTTGAGAGCCCAGATTTTGACATTTAGCAATGCTAATGTGACAAAGAATGCTAACCATTACACCGGCTGTTGTTCCATAGTTTGTTCAGTTTGCGGTCACATCTCTGCACTCTCCACCTAATAAACCACTGAAGTGAAACGTCTGTGTTGTTTAAGTAAAGTCTCCTGTGCATCACACAGACTCCACCACTTCTTTACCATAAAACATGAAACTCTGTTAACTGCTCTTCACCATAAGACTTGCAGGCAAACGTTAGAAGAAGCTAAATGCTCAGCTTTTAGCAAGCTAGCTAGCTAACACCGAGAAAGACGTTAGCTTAAACTGATAACTGACAGCGTCTGTTAGCTTGCTAAAACTTGATTAAATCAAAAAGAAACTTGCATTATTCCCTGACACCAACTTTCTCCAGCTGAAATGAAAAACACAGGTATTTCACTCTCTGGACTTTCTATGAAAGATATGACTGAGATATGACTCTTATATCTTTGCTCATTTTTAGTCACTTGCGCGGAAAAGAACAGATTGGTTGAAAGTGAGCGTCAACAACATGATGTGTGGCGGCTTCTGTGTGTGTGTGTGTGTGTGTGTGTGTGTGGGCGGGGGGCAAGGGTTACAGACACAGCGCGCACTCACACACACACCTGCACTAAGAAATACTGAATGAAATAAATATTTTTATTTTATTTTATTTTAATTTATGTGTAACTTATCAGATATTTATGTAACATGTAACACATATTCTGAGTACTTTTGAGGGATCTACGCTCCTATTGTGGAATATGAAACAGGACCTTAATGTAATGTAGTACTATTACACTGCTGTTCATTATGTGAGTACTTCTTTCACCACAGAGACACCGAGTTTGTGTTTTTGACCATGAGGTAGGAAACATTTAATGACGCACAGTCACCTGACTGATCCACCCCCCCCCCCCCCCCCCCCCCCCCACACACACACACACACACACACTACTGTCAAAGCACAGGCAGCACTAACCGATAAAACACACCAGTCGATCTCAGGGAGATGAGTCGATCCTCGAGTTGTCTCATCGTTTGAACCGGAAATCAGGTGAAGGCTGACGACGCTTCTACAGGGTCCAACCCGGGGCTTTCAGTTATGGTCTTCGAGTCTCTGGTCAGTGACCTGCTCAACAGGTTCATCGGAGACTACGTGGAGAATCTGGACAAGTCCCAGCTCAAGATCGGGATCTGGGGAGGTGAGCTCAGCTGCTAGCTTGAAGCTAGCACGATGACACACGGAGAAAGGCCAGACTCCGTTCAAAAATATCACATTTTAAAAGTCCCTGCTTTGCAAAAAAGTATATAATCCCACAGTTGAACATCTCTGAACTCCTCTTGTTAAACAACATGTTCCACCTTTAAGTCGGCAGTAGTACAGTCCACCATTCAGCTTTGGATCACATCAAATTTGAGCTTTGGTCAAAGCTTCGCCTGCTGCACTGCTGTGGTCATGGCTATGACGTTAATTAGCGTTTGTTGGTACCTTATTACCGTTGTTGTTGTTGTTGTTGTTGTTGTTGTTGGCATGATTGTGCCGAATTGAAGAGCGGCCAATATCCCGCGGTCATTAGTTTTCGTGTTTAAATTTTAGCTCAGTCACATTAAACAATCGGTGTTCGACCGAGGTGCGGTCGTTAATCTCCGTCAGTCATCGCGTAAACAAACAAAATAAGAGACTTTTAAACACATTTTGACCCTGAACGCAACATCACAGCAACCAAACGAAGAGCTTCTGGCAGCAGGACAGTAACACCGAGTCCACTGTCATTGACTGACCGCGTCCTGGTGCCACAGCACGAGACGTATGCGCAGGAAAAGACAGTCCCATGTCCCACACTTCCTCATGGACAGATATCACTGATCAGAATGATCCGATCAGATATCGATCAGTATGAACTGCAGCTCTGGACCATGTTGGGCTGCACCTAACATCATTTGACGTTTCTCCTTTTCCTGATGATGTGGTGAATCATTCAGTGTTGGCTAGAAACAGACAAGTTTGGACTAATTTGAAAGAGTGACTGAAGTTGTTAAATGGTATGTTGGTGTTGTTCCATATGAAGTGTGGAAATAAAGATAATGTGTGTGTAGTCCTGGACATGTCGACATGACCTTCATCAGAGTTCACCTGGGTCCCTCGTGACATCTTGGAACTTCCTCATGCCTGTTCAGATCTCTCTGTCACACCTGGTAGAGTCAAACAAACATACCTGAGAGACAGAACGCCTCACCTGCAGGCTGTACCAATCAGCTGACAGCTCTGAGCTTCTGTGTGTTCATGAGAGAAAGTAAACTGAAGGTGTTCGGACCAGATGGAGACCGCCATGTCCTGATCACTTTAATCACTATTTACTCGACTAATCGATAGAGTAACTCTACTGATTATTATTAATCTGACATTATCTGTGTGGAATATCACCTTTACTTTAGTTACCTGCTGATTATTAACCTGTTCATGAAGCCTTTATCAAAGGTAACAGAAGGAAGGCTCTGAGCTCCCTGCATGTTCAGGGGTCAGTGCCAGCCCTCTGTCGACCATCACAGCTCGTTCAGGTCGTTTATTGATCCTAAGTTGGGAAATTGTTTTGTTGCAGTAGCAATTAAACATACAGACAACACAAAATGTATTTGTTTAAACAGTAACAAAAAATATCTAACAGCAGTGAGCTTAACTCGACAAGATATATAATTATATAATGTGCATTAGAAAGTATAATACACATTATATGATATTTCATAATATAAGAAAAATTCAATATAACTAAGAAACTAAACAGGTATTTACATAAAAAATGTGTGCAGTTTCAGGTGATGAACCAAAGTAAACAGTCTGTGCAGTATAGCAGTAGTGCAGAGAATATGTCAAATACTGGCTTTGTGAGGTTTCCTGAAGCGGTCTGTTGGAGAAGGAGCTCCACTGTCTGTCCACGAGGAGGTGAAGGGGATGTTCAGGGTCTGTCCAGTGTCCTCCTGTCCACCACCTCCTCAACAGTGTCCAGTTTGCAGCCAATAACGGAGCCGGCCTTCCTGATCGCTCTGTTCAGTCTGTCGGTGTCGCCGGCTCCGATGCTGCTGTCCAGCACACTGCAGCAAAGAAGAGTGAGCTGATCACAGACTGCCAGAAGATCTCCAGCATCTCGCCTCACGTTGATCTGAGCCTCCTCAGGAAACAGTCGGCTCATCCCCTTCTTGTAGGATTTTCACTCTTGCTCCTCTGAAGGCTTCTAGTTCAGAGTGAGTCTTGGGTTGTCTCATGTTCTGCTCTTTGGAGGTTCGTCCACTGATGTTTAGGTCAGGGACTGTGAGGGCCACGGCAGAACCTTCAGCCTGGTGCTCTTGAGGCGGCTCATTGTGGATTTTGAGGTGTGTTCAGGATCATTATCCTGTTGTAGAAGTCTTCGTCTTCTTATCTGCAGCTGTGAGCCTCGATTGCAGAATTTGTTGGTATTTAATTGAATCCTTTCGTCCCTCTACCAGTGAAATGTCCCCGTCCACTGGCTGACCACAAGCCCAAAGCATGATGGATCCACGGCCATGCCGAACAGCTGGAGACGAGTTCTCTTCATGAAATTCTGCAGCTTTCGTTCTTCAAACATAACTTCGCTCACTGTGTCCAAGAAGTTCTTTTTAACTTTTCCCAGAATGCTTGTTTAGTTGCTCCTTTGTCTGATGCTGAGTTTTGTGGTTCGCTTTAAGCTGAGCAGACGGAGAAGACATTATCAGTGCACTGGTCATCCATAGTGAGGAAGAAGAGTTTTCTTTTCCAGGTTAAGAAACAGCATGTAGTTGTGAAGGCACAAATGCATAATTATAACAAATGAGAGCTAAAATGGAGGTCCCCTGAACGCCCCATGAAGGCCCCCAGCGTCTCATTTTGAGAGGGGTTGCTCATGATTGGTGAACATCCCCCTGTCAATCACCTCTGTGACATTAAACTGATGATTCTCTACACCTCAAACAGAAGTACAGACCCAAATCAAAGCAGGGTTGTTAGTGAGTGTCTCCCTTCTGTGTCTCTGCAGGAAATGTTGTACTGGAGAACCTGAAAGTGAAGGAAAATGCTCTGGTAAGTCTGAAGCCCCTCCTTCCCTCTCTGATGTCATCACCCACAGTTGTTCTGATTGGTCCGCTCTCCCTGACATCAGACTGAAAGATGGCGTCGACTCGCTTGAATCTAAACGGCTATCCAGCTTCCTGGTTAGCTTTTACATTGTGTGTCCCACTGCACGTGCTCAGTAGTGTTTGTCTCGCTGGTCCACAGACTTCACAGAAGGACATCACGCACTTAGAAGTGTCTTCTGTAGATAAATATGAAAGCTTCATGGATTAAAAATTCAGACCACAAACAGTATAAACTGTTAAAAACTGCTAACGCCTACACACAGGGCTCTCTGTAGGTGACGTTCAGTTGTCAAAGTCTGGTCTGGGTTTTTAAAAATACTTTTGGTGTGTTTTATGTGTTTATAACTTTATTGATCAGACGTCAGGAAAATTAAGATGTTACAGCAGCAAGAAAAAGGAGATGAAAAAGAACAAATAGACAATTAAAAGGGACACAAAATAAAAAATAAGATATAGATATAGATATAGATAGTATAAAACCAAAGACTCAACTCTGAGACCAAAGGCTCAGCTGAGACAGACAGAAGCCAGAAAGACATCGCAGACAGACAGCAGAGGCTGGAGGTGGAGGTTTGGATCAATAAATGACTTAAATGATTATCAACACAGCTCTGATTCATTTCCTGTTCATGAATGTGATGAATTGTTTCAGCTGCAATGAGGACAGTTTGTGTTTGTGTTTCAGAGTGAGCTCGATGTTCCATTCAGAGTGAAGGCCGGACAGATTGGTGAGTTCTGCCTTGGTGTTAGTTTGGATCCTCGTTAGCCTTCCTGGAGTCGCACTGATGACACAGATCTCAGTTACACAATCGCATGCTGGCACAGCACACATGATGTACACACAGTGTAAGCTCACTGTCAGAAAACAGTAAACGTTGGTGTGCAGGTACTGAACGGACAGGATTCCTTTAACTGAAGTGTCTGCTCAGCAGATTGTCTGTCGGTCATGTTTTAAACTCACGGCTTCATCTCAGGACTGAACTTCATTCATCTGTCGCTCAGTTCTAGACTGCATGTTGGAGTTTAAATCTTTCCAAGGCAACTGGACAAATACAATATTTCTACAAAGTATATGGAGCATTGTTGTGGTCAGACTAGTTGTTCTGCTTTTAAAGAGATAAATGTGTAAGCATAATGTGATTAAACCTGCTGTCAGCTGATCCATCAGTGGTCTGTCGAAGGAGTTAAGTGGATCAGCAGATAAAGTTCTGCCAGCAGAAACGGCTTCAACAGACTTTACAAATCAGCTGACATAAGAAGTCCTGAATGCAAACAGCTGGCTGGAACATGTGGTCTGTCCTGTCACTGCTCACAAGGTTCACACTGAAGGCTGAGTGTCCGAACTTAAAGTGAGCCTGAACCCATGACAATGTCTCTAAAAGTGGGGATGGACATTAGGACTGTATCTGTGACTTATGGAGCCCAGCTGGACCCAGTCCTCCAGTCTGAGTCATTTGGGCCATTTGGAGTGGGCCTGTCCCAGTCTCTGTTCCTGTCTGGGTCAGTTTAACCAAGTCTGTCTGAGTCTAGGTCATTTGGACTGGGTCTGCTCCAAACTGGGTGAGTTTGGTCAATTGGACCAGGTCTGTTGCAGTCTGGGTCAGTGGGGTCAGTTGGAGCAGGTTAGTTCTGATGAGGGTCAGGTGGACCAGATCTGGTCCAGACTCCTGAACCTCCTACCAGATGACAGGGGGGCAAACAGTCCATGGTTGGGGTGGGAACTGTCTCCGCTGATGCTGCGTGCCCTTCTTAGACCTTGATGGCGGATGGAGGTTTTACAGAGTTACAGTTCTATAAACTTCTTTTACACAGTAAGTTGACCTTCACTGTGTGCCCTGCTGAGACGATAGCGTGTGCTTTTGGTATTCATCCTTCTGTGTAATTTCTTGTAGGCTGGAGAAGTGGCTGGATGATGTATCCTTTAATCTCAGGAGGGACTAGAAGTTGTAGAACCTTGTCTTAAACTCAGGACCTAAAGGTGTGACGGACACGCCGACGGCCATGTTGGTGAAAATGCTCTTATGCTGTTTTGAGGTTAGATTTATTCTGCTGGTTTGGGTTTGTGGGTCTGACCTGTGTATACTCTGAGGACAGTTTGATCCAGAATGGACATGTTTGGTGCTGTGGTGGGTCTTCGGGGTTGGGGTTAGGCTCTTCACACGCCGGTCGCTCGTTTCTTCAGATACAGTGAAGAAGTATTTTTCAGTAAACATCCTGCGACCTTCTTTTTTCTTTACTGTGCTGGTTTTTAACATTTCACTTTGACAAACTGATTCCTCCGTCTGAAAACAAGCTCGCTAAGTTGTGGTTATGCACCTGAGAGATGACAGGTGACAGTCCAGGTAAGTTTTACTGCCGGTCCAGCCCGGATTAAACTGTTTTGCAGTCCAGATTTGGAGTCTGACCATTTAGTGTGTGGGCTTTAAATACTTCCTGTTCAACATGGTTAAGTTAGCTTGTACATGATGATGATGATGATGATGATGATGATGATAATAATGAGGGTGTTTTTTATACCACTTCACAACAAGGTCACAAATTACAACAAGCTTTACAAAAAGGCAAACACAAAGTAAAGAGTGAATTGCCGCACAGACCTGGGCCATGAAGAGCTGGACAGACGGTTTTAAACCACAATGACAGTCAGTAAGGACGTTACAAAGGGAGAAAAACAATCCAGAACACTTTGCACGGGTTAAAAGAGGACAGAAATCATTGGACAACAGAGAGCTTCATGTCCAGTGAACGTAAGTGACCTGATGAATAACGTCACAGAGCTGCTGTGGATTTCCTGTTTGTGTTTTCAGGGAAGCTGACGTTGAAGATTCCCTGGAAGAATCTCTACAGTGATGCTGTGGTGGCCACGTTGGAGGGTCTGTACCTGCTGGTTGTTCCTGGAGCCAGTAAGCCACACTTTAATCCTTCTGCATGTCCGTCATGTCTTTGGACAGCAGACTTGACTGATCATGATACACCAGCATTAGTATTCAGTCTGTCCATCACCAGATCAGCCAATCACATTTCAGATTGCTCATCTCTGTCAGGTGAGCGTTTTCTTATGTAAGGAATGTTTCAGAATGAACCCACATTAGTCTGTTTGTGTTTATTCTGAAAGGCGGGATCAGGAAGCTCTGGAAAATGGCCTAACCGTAACCCTAACCCTAATATTTCTCATTGACGAGGAGCCAGCGCTCATTACATTCCAACACAATAACAGGTCAAAAACAGCTTCTGCGTCCTCTGGGGGCAGCACACAGCTTTAGGCTCAGCACGTCGTCACGGCTGAGTGCTGCTGTCAGTTGATGGAGGCCATTGGTCCTGCGGGTTCAGTACGCAGTGGGCTGCTGTGTGCTTATAGGCTCCTACCTGGTCCCCTGCTTTGGCTCATGTGGTCAGCCGGCACAGCACAGCCCCCACCTGTATGAAAAATACACTGTCAGAGGGATTTCCAGTACACCTGTCCATGCATGGATCTGTGGATGATTGGCTGGTCTGGTGGAGCGTGTTCATTACTGACTGAGACATGGAATTGTGTGTGTGTGTGTGTGTGTGTGTGTGTGTGTGTGTGTGTGTGTGTGTGTGTGTGTGTGTGTGTGTGTGTGTGTGTGTGTGTGTGTGTGTGTGTGTGTGTGTGTGTGTGTGTGTGTGTGTGTGTGTGTGTGTGTGTGTGTGTGTGTGTGTTTTCCAGCTCAATCTAAGATGAAAACTTGTCCATTTAACGGTAAGATGCCGAGGGTCAGAGGTGGTGGTTGAAATTCAGAAAGTGCTGCGTTTTCTGTGCTACCTGCTGGGGCTGCACGGCATCCATATGATGAAAACAGTGTGTTCTGTTGTGATCTTATGAAAAATGTACTGATCTCCTTCACAGTAAAAGCCTTTTCTGTCATAACCCTGCAGTACGAGAGCTTTTACTGTGAAGGAGCTGCAGCCTGACCCATACACAGGTGTTTACAGGAAGATTTTGGTGTAATCTGAACACTCTTTAGCATTTGACCAGAGGTCAGGAACTATTTCTTACAAGGAAACAGCGGCAGATATCAGCATAATGATGTCTGATATTCCAACCGTTTGCGACATAGAAAGTCATGGATTAACAGTAAGAGCACATCGTGCAGCCCTGCCTTCGGCTCTGTCTGTCTGTCTGTGCAACCTTTTCTAATTCAGAGCTGTGATGGCTTCATGTAGATTTAGCTGGTTACTGGTCACCACAGTCTGATCCTGGGAGTTTCTGGGAGGATTTGCTGGTGTGTGGAACAACTTAGTCACTTCAGCTAACATGACAAACAATAGCAGGGTGGAGGTTTGCTAACAGCCTGAGAACTGGGAACAAATTCAAAGTCATGTATGATTTGTGGGCCCTGCAATCGACTGGCGACCGGTCCAGGGTGTACCCCGCCTCTTGCCCATTGTAGCTGGGATAGGCTCCAGCCCCCCGCAACCCCGAAAGGGATAGGCGGTATAGATAATGGATGGATGGATGGATGGATGGATGGATGGATGGATGGATGGATGGATGGATGGATGATTTGTAGGTTGTGGCTCGTTTTGAAGGTTATGTAACCACCGTTCCTATGGTGGCAAGTTTACATGCATGAGACTATAACTGACCACATAACCAAATGTTAGACTGACTTAATGAACAGTTTCATCATGTTGACAATGTCAGGTGAAGTAGTATGTTGCACTGCAGGCAGGAAACATGAACACATCACCCCAGTACTCCGCACACTTCACTGGCTTCCCATCACTGCCAGAATAAATTACAGAGCCCCTCTCATCACCCGTCAGTGCATTTATGGAAACCATACCTAAAAGAACTCCTCACCCAGCAAACCCCAACCTGGAATACACGCTCTGCACATCAAGACCTCCTCCACACTCCCAGATCCAAGCTCCAGACCGTGGGAGATCGGGCCTTCTGCTCTGCGGCACCACGTCTGTGGAAGTCCCTGCCCAGTCACCTCAGGACCCCACAGACCGTGGATGCTTTTAAAACACTTAAAGAGGTTTTTATTATACCTCAGGTACTCTTTTTATATTTTTCATGTTTTAACTGTAATGTGTGCTGTAGCAGGCTGCACGGTGGAGCAGCAGGTAGTGCGCGTGCCTCACAGCAACAAGGTTGCTGGTTCGATTCCTGGGTCGGGCGTGGCTTCTCTCCGGCTTCCTCCTCATTAGGTTAATTGGTGACTGTAAAATTGCCCCTAGGTGTGTGTGTGTGTGTGTGTGTGTGTGAGAATGGTTGTGTGTTTGTGTGACCGGTCCAGGGTGTACCCCGCCTCTCGCCCGATGACGGCTGGGATAGGCTCCAGCACCCCCGCAACCCCGAAAGAGATACACGGTATAGAAAATGGATGGATGGATGGATGGATGGATGGATGGATGGATGGATGGATGGATGGATGGATGGATGTGTGCTGTAGCACTTTGAGATTCTGTTTATTTTATAAATAAAATCCATCCATCCATTATCTATACCGCCTATCCCTTTCGGGGTTGCGGGGGGCTGGAGCCTATCCCAGCTACAATGGGCGAGAGGCGGGGTACACCCTGAACCGGTCGCCAGCCGATTGCAGGGCATTTTATAAATAAAATGTATTATTATTATTACTGCAGGCAGGTAGTTTCATTCACTTCCTGTCCATGTATTGAGCAATGAGGCTGGAAAAGTTGCAGCGCTGGCAGCTCCGCTAACAAGCTAGCGTCTGAAGACATAGCTGAGCTAGCTGTCCTTTCTTACAGATCTCGTGGATGCAGCACACGCCTGTCCAAGTTTAACAGGCTGCTTTGTAACTTTGCAAACAGACCAGCCTCCTCCTCTGTGGAGGGATGCTTTATCTTCTTTCATGAAAACAGCCTCTTTCACTCCTCTTTCAAACCATTTGTCCAAACTATGGACATTGTTCTCCAATCAGTGTCCCTTATCTTGGTGTTGGTTGTCTTCCTGGATCCACAAGCTTTAAATATTTCCCTCAGATGTTTGTGCTCTCTACACCACCAGCTTGGTGTTTCAGGCTTCAAATGACTCCTAAGTTGTGCTTCAGTGGGTGGTGGGAGTCAAAGAGCCAATACTGGTCTGTGTGGGGTTTCCTGTATACTCCAACATGGAGGCTCCTGTCCTGTTCAGTGTGTACAGCAACCGTCCAAAAAGGCCAAGCTGCTGTTCCTGCCGTCCTGGTGTGAACCTGGTGTTACACTGAGATGATGTCCTGTGAAGGTTTGCACTTCCTGGGATTTGAATTTTTGTTTAGGTATGAGGATGTGTTTGTTACATCCACATTAAGTTCTAGATTAAAGGGATAGTTTGGCTTTTTTGAAATGGAGTTTTATTGAACCAATCATTGTACAACCTCATCTCCAAAGTTTTGACACTGTGTAAAATGTAAATAGAAACCAAATGTGTTGATCTGTGAAACGCTGGACCGCCATATTTAATTAGAAGATGACATCCTCGTTTAGAATGTGATGCAGCAAACGTTTGAATAAAGTTAATCAGGCTCGCGTTTCGCTCTCACTCGCTGCATCACCTCTTCTTTTAACGTCGCTGTCAGTGTCTGAGCTGAGGAGACAAACTGCCGTCTCTGAAAGAGGAGCGTTTCCTCGTTCTGGCTTCATGGACGCTTTCAGCTGCTCGACAGTTCAGACTCTCCATCGTCGTATTTCACGTTTCTTGATGCTCCAACGTTTTCAGTGACTGCAGGCAGTCAGTTTACAGCAGGACTCTCTTTTAATGCAGCCGTGCTGTTGGAGTACGAGCAGAATGCGCTTTGACGTCGTCAGGCTGAAATAAGAAGACCGTCCCTGAAAGACGTCGTCCACTTGGAAGCGTGTTGCTCCGCGACGTGAATGTAGGGTTCAGCATGGATGGAGCCGCGTCACAGATGTGCAGGTTCGCCATGTGCACTAATGCCCCCCCACCATCACAGATGCTGGCTTTGAACTGTGCGTCTCCTCTGCAGCTCGGAGGACATGGCGTCCACGAGTTCCAAAAAGAATGTCAAACTTTGACCTCAGACCTCAGAACCTTTTCCACGTCAGTCCATCTTAAATGAGCTCGGAGCAGAGGAGGCGGCGTGTTTCTGGATCTGGATTCTATTCGCTTTGTCTTCGCGTGGTGGACTTTCAGCTCCATTTGTGGCTGCAGCGATGAACTGAGATCACTGACGATGGTTTTTGGAAGAGTTCCTGAGTCCCCGCAGTGACGTCCCCGCAGTGACGTCCCCGCAGTGACGTCCCCGCAGTGACGTCCCCGCAGTGACGTCCCCGACAGGCGGCTCTGCATGGCGACCAGACAGTGTTGGTCTTCAGCCTCGTCCCTTGTGTCCAACTAGATTTAGATTGATTTGTCCTTCTGCAAGGGACACTGTCTCCACCTTCCACACAGCCTCACCTTACACAGATACAGATGTCAGACATACGTGAGTCCCACCACACACCCACGACCACGCATTCTCACACTTTACACACACAAACACACACTCACATCGCAGTCTGGACGTCCTGTTCAGTCCTGTCATGGCAGGACGGGACAGAAGCCGTCCCCATCTTTGCCTCAGACAGACTCTGCCTCTCTGGGAGGCTCTTTTTAGACCCAATCATGTGACTCACCTGTTGCCAGGTAACCTGACTGATGGTGAGATGAAATGAGATTGAGCTGTTTTCTTTTGTTGGCCAAACTTTTTAGAACCGTGTCGCTGCATCAAATTCAGAGTGACGATGTCATTTTCAAATACAAGGACATTTCTCAGTTTCGACATCTGATTTCTGTAAATATCTGCTTATTGTGAATCTGATGCAGCAACACGTTTCACAGACTGGGAAAGGTGACTAACAGGTGAGAGGATCATGATTGGGTAAGAAAGGGTATTCAGAATCCATCATCAGAGGAACTGGAGAACATCAGGGTCAAGGCCAGAAAGCAGCGCTGAATGGCTGGACCGTCCCTTTCAGCGTGATGAAGTGCTACAAACCACAGAAAAAGCTAAAGCAGGATGTTTATGGTCTGACTGCAGGATTAGCAGGAAGGCCGAGCGGCACGATGCACACTGACTGAGTGACAGCTGTGTTTTTTGTTCTTCCTTCAGCGTCCGGCTGCAGTGTTGAAGCTGACGGGACGTTTCTCTCTTCGCTTTCTTTCTTTATAGCCATAAAGTACGATGCAGCAAAGGAGGAGCGCTACCTGCAGGAGGTGAAGCAGAGAGAGCTTCAACGCATCGAGGAGGCGCTACAGATGGCTGCATGCAGAGGTGAGACAGACTGACCTGTGACCTCTGACTTACACTGTTACACCTGAGCGCTCACCTGGCCTCCGCTCTGCCGCTGCAGCCTGTGTGTTTTGTCTCCTCTCTGCTCTCTGCTGGTGTTTAATAGCTGATCTGAAGCTTTCTGATATTTTGAACTCTCACAAACACCAAAACAAAGGTTACACAGCAGTGAGCGGCTCCAGCTTCATTTCATGTCGTAGCTCAGTCCAGTCGTGACATGTTACTTGGAACGAGTCGTCCCAGTTCAGAGTAAGCCTGTCAGAACTGGCCAAAGAAGATGTTCGATTATTCTTTCTAAAAACACATCAAGTTTGAACCATCCAGACTTCTGTTTCTGTGCGTTACATCCACCAGAGGGAAACCAGCACAGACATACTGCTCGAATATTATTTCAGCCTAAACGCCAACAATCCTCACTGAGTCTGTCTAAAGAGAGTAAACTCAGAATTCATTGAATCAGGAGAGGAGAGAGAGAGAGGGCGACATGAGAGAAGCCGAGGAAGCAGAGTGTAGAGACGAAGGCTTTCAATGGGACTCTGGAGTTATTGTCTGCGGACATCACGAGCGCAGACCTTCGAACATGTCGGACTTCAGCAGATTAAAGGTCAGAAAAGGTCAGTTTGCAGACGAACAGTGTGGCAGCGCTGCTGTTTGCACCTTTCATTTCCGTTTTCCAGACAGAATAATTCAACATCATTTTTGGCCAATATTGAGAGCCCTACTCATAGATGAATGACTGCTTGGATGAATGAATGTATAGATGAATGAATGAATGAATGAATGAATGAATGAATGAATGAATGAATGAACGTGGATTAGATGAATGTTTTATGTATTAACATGTTGGCTGTACTGTTCATGCTGCGTTTGCTGTCAGCGTCTCAAACTGGAGATCTTCTGTTCAGTCTGGAGAGTGTTGTTTACAAAGAGCCTCACAACGGTAACACACACACACACACACACACAGTAACACAGTGTGTCTCACACACACGCACACACACACACACACACACACACACACACACACACACACACACACACAGTAACACAGTGTGTCTCACACACACGCACACACACACACACACACACACACACACACACACAGTAACACACAGTGTGTGTCTCACACACACACACACACACACACACACACACACACACACAGTAACACACAGTGTGTGTCTCACACACACACACACACACACACAGTAACACAGTGTGTCTCACACACACGCACACACACACACACACACACACACACACACACACACACACACACACAGTAACACACAGTGTGTGTCTCACACACACACACACACACACACACACACAGTAACACAGTGTGTCTCACACACACACACACACACACAGTAACACAGTGTGTCTCTCACACACACACACACACACACACACACACACAGTAACACACAGTGTGTCTCACACACACACACACAGTAACACACAGTGTGTCTCTCACACACACACACACACACACACAGTAACACACAGTGTGTCTCACACACACACACACACACACACACACACACACACACACACAGTAACACACAGTGTGTCTCACACACACACACACATACACACACACATACACACACACACACACACACACACACACACACACACACACACACAGTGTCTCACACACACACAGTGTCTCACACACACATACACACACTCGTATAAGCAGTGTAACATGCAGACACACAGTCACACCTTGGCACTCAGTGACATCACACAGGATTGTTGGCACTCAGTGACATCACACAGGATTGTTGGCACTCAGTGACATCACACAGGATTGTTGGCACTCAGTGACATCACACAGGATTGTTGGCACTCAGTGACATCACACAGGATTGTTGGCACTCAGTGACATCACACAGGGCCGTTGGCACTCAGTGACATCACACAGGACCGTTGGCACTCAGTGACATCACACAGGATTGTTGGCACTCAGTGACATCACACAGGATTGTTGGCACTCAGTGACATCACACAGGATTGTTGGCACTCAGTGACATCACACAGGGCCGTTGGCACTCAGTGACATCACACAGGATTGTTGGCACTCAGTGACATCACACAGGACCGTTGGCACTCAGTGACATCACACAGGGCCGTTGGCACTCAGTGACATCACACAGGGCCGTTGGCACTCAGTGACATCACACAGGATTGTTGGCACTCAGTGACATCACACAGGGCCGTTGGCACTCAGTGACATCACACAGGATTGTTGGCACTCAGTGACATCACACAGGATTGTTGGCACTCAGTGACATCACACAGGATTGTTGGCACTCAGTGACATCACACAGGGCCGTTGGCACTCAGTGACATCACACAGGACCGTTGGCACTCAGTGACATCACACAGGATTGTTGGCACTCAGTGACATCACACAGGGCCGTTGGCACTCAGTGACATCACACAGGACCGTTGGCACTCAGTGACATCACACAGGGCCGTTGGCACTCAGTGACATCACACAGGATTGTTGGCACTCAGTGACATCACACAGGATTGTTGGCACTCAGTGACATCACACAGGGCCGTTGGCACTCAGTGACATCACACAGGACCGTTGGCACTCAGTGACATCACACCACCACAGCTTTTGTGACATGACGGTGTCCACTGATGTGGAGGTCCAGGTGTTTCTGTAGATCTACAGACTGCAGCTGAAGTGATCAGCATGAATCTGTGTGGGTGGATCCTGTAAATGATCCGCTTTAGTTTTGTTTTTGATGACAAACGCTCAGATTTTTTACAGTGCTAATGTAGGCGAACATGTTTTTAGTTTTTATCCTTCATCCGCGTGTTGAGTCAGACCTTTCAAAGTAAGTCTACCCTCTGTGATTGGCTGTTCTCTCGCTCACCTCCACCTGCTTCCTCTGGACTCTGGTTGATGTATTTGCTGCTGCTGGTTGAAATCATCACTGAACGTGGACACTAAACCGTCAGAAGACGAATGTTTCTCTGCTTCCTGCTTTCTGCCTCTTTCTCTCACTAACTGATGTTTCTTTCTTTAACGCTGCCAAAGTCTCAAGAGGATTTAAAAAACATAAAAAGCCCAAAAAAGGCTTGAAGAAGCTGAAACAACATGACAACAAAGCAGGTAAGGTCTGATCCTGGACTGCGTCACCTGCTGGAGGATGGAGACGTTTCACTGACTTTAACATCAGTTTCCAGACAGATGCTGAGCTGAGGTTTAAACACCTCACCGCTCTTTGAGTCAGTCCTCCAGTCATCCGTCAGCACTCTGAGCACCCTGAATGCACAAATACCATGCCCTCCATTTCCCACAATGCAGCTTGATAATGACCTTCTGCAAACGTCAGAGCAGAATTCAGACAAGATACTTTTCGAAAGCTTCAGGGCTGTGAATTCACTGGATTTCATCTTTTCTCTGCATTAAATGCTCTTACTGTTTAGAGAAAACTGATCAGCGTCAGCTCTTCTTTCTTTTAAAGACTGAAGACGTTTCAAGTGAAGCTGCAACAGCAGAGGAAGCAAACAGAAAAGAAACAGGATCAGAGTTTCTGTTTTTAGGCTGTCAGCCGTCGCATTTCCCTTCTTCATTTCACTTCATGATTTGAACTCAAACCTTTATCTTCATATTTCATTTTTTGTCTTTGTATCTTAAAATTTGCATTTCTAATTTTTCCTTATTTTTCAAAATTATGAGTATCTCAAAATGTTACTTTAATTCTGATTGACAGTATTTTAATTTTCATCGTGCACAGCTGACCATCTCCACATGTTTTCAGGATGATTTATGATGTTTAGTTTAATTTAATTTATCTTTTAAACTAAACTCAGTCAGAGGTCCAGGTTGATCGGTGGCAGACTTCCTGTCTCTTTTCATAGAGTTCTGTTGTTTCAGAGAAACCTCAGGAGGAAAAGAAGGACACGTTTATGGAGAAACTGGCCACCCAGGTGATCAAAAACCTGCAGGTGAAGATTAGCAGCATCCACCTGCGCTACGAGGACGATGTGAGTCAGATCTCACCTGTGCAAACACACAGGAAGTAAAGAGTGTCAGGAGGTCACCTGTCATTTGTAAGACTCTCTGTCATGTGACTGCCTGTTTGTTTCAGCTGTCAGACCCACAGCGCCCCCTGTCTATGGGATTAACACTGTCAGAGCTCAGCCTGCAGGTAACACACACAGACGCACACACGCGCTCACAGAGAAACACACACCTGTGACAGGTGATATTGACCTGTTGTTGCTGTTTTTTTTTTCAGACCACTGATGAAAACTGGAAATCGTGTATTCTGAACGAAGCAGCAAAGATCATCTATAAGGTGACGGCGCTCTGAAACTCACTCACCTGTTCATTTTTGACCTTCAGTAGTTTGACTGACGGTCGTTTCAGTTACAGGTGTGACTTTGATGGTTAGATGATTAGAAAAATATGATTTATGTGAAGCAGGAAGTGTTGTACGTCAGTGGTGGGAAATGGCTGCATGAAGATTTACGGGCACCAGACTTTTTACACTGCAGGTAAACAGGTGTGATTACCTGAGTAACCTGAGTTCTCCAAGTAACCTGGCCTCCTGTGTGCATGCAGACACAAAGATTGACTCAGTGAATGCAGCAGATAATCCTTCATGAGCAGAAAACTGAGGTACAGGAACAAGTCACGAGCTCCATTGATACTGTGTCTTCTGGCGATGAAGACGAAGGCTCAGCCTGTAAAACGTCCATCAGCACATCTGAAAAACTTCCTACATTTCACTGAAAGGTTGCTTGTTGGTTCGGCCACACACACACACACACACACACACACACACACACACACACACACACACACACACACACACACACACACATGTTCATTTCATGAATTTTTCCATTAACCTCCACACTTCTCAAAGCCATATAGTCAACACTCGGGGATTTTTGGTTTGTCTGTCAGGAGCTGCGCTCTTTCACTTTCACTTTAGGCCAAATAGGCTGCTGAAATACTTGGAAATGCTTCACATGCAGATGCAGATTTGACTTGTACCACAGCTGTCTGCGTGTTTGATGGTACAGTACCTGTCCTGATGTGTAGAGCTGATCCAGAATCCTCCTTCTGACCTGCAGAGGTTTGAAGAACTCCCTCCTGCAGCCCCAGTCCTCCACATTCCCCTGATGCTGTCCATTTATTTGTTCTCTATTAAAAAACTTTGCCCATCAAGCTTCCCTTCTTTGGAATAAACTCCTGCTGAGTGTTTGGGACACCTCTGCTGAGATTTTCAAACCCAGGCTGAAGACAGATCGTCTCTGTCGGCTTTGGCCTGTCTTTGTTTGACTGGCTGGGAAATCATCACAAGATTTGGCGTTCTGTTCTGTTGCTGAATGAACTTCGTTCTTCGTTTCTAACCTTGTTTTATTCACGTTATTACCTTTATGTTTGGGACTCTCTTTGTAACACACACTAAAATAAATATTTAAAATAAATATTTTAGTGTGTGTTACAAAGAGAGTCCCAAACATAAAGGTAAGAGACATTGTTTAAAATTAAACTTTAAACAGTTCAAACTTTGTAACATAGTGTCTGTTACAGAGTTTGAACTGTTTAAAGTTTACATTTTTACATTTTTTTTAAAAGCTTTTTTCAGTTTAAACTGAAGTTCAACGTTTGACTGAGTGCTCTCTGATCTGATTGGTTGACATACATTTGATGAGCAAGGTAGACACAATCAGCCTTTGTGACTGTTGTTTTTCATCATTTGTGACTCATGTTTAACCCGATGAGTGGACGGGTGTTGGTCGCTCTGATTGCCTGTATGCTCGTTTCACCTGAAGACGCAGCACTTTGCTTGTTGGTGGTCTGTACCATTTAATGTCAAGCAGGAATTCCTGGATTGTTTTCTCATTGATGTGTGTGCTTGTTGTTTGTCAGCTCGGTCGTCTGGACTGTCTCTGTGCTTACTGGAACGTCAACAGTCCGATCTTGTACAAAGGATCATGGGAAGACATCGTGGTGAGTTGATGCTATTTGTCTTTTTAGATGAAAACAAACTCATCAGTCACAAACAAACCACCAACAAATGAAAGAATGCTGAAAAGAAATGAATGAATGTTGGTTTGAAAAGGTCTGTGCCACGCTGGATTGCATGTAGTACCAACAGCGACCTGAACAATATGTTGCTCTCAGTGAGCAGACAGTGGTGAAATAGATGGACAGAGTAAATCAGACATTATGATTCCATAAGACAGTCATCTTTTTAAGTTTTTCTGAATGAGCTGATCCTGTTCTTCAACACCAACATACAGAGAAATGGTGTCTGAAAACATCGTAATACATCACTGCAACGAGCACAGGTGAAAGCAAAAAAACAGTATTTCTGCTCAGAGAGAGCCGCGACACAACGCCGTGTGATGTCAGGGAGCTCCAGGCTGAATTAGTGGGACGTTTGTCTTTTACTTCTATCTCTTCCTGCATCTTTCTTTGGCTCTCCGCTGTAGGTGCTGAGGTGCATTCGGACCTTTAGATTCTTTCTGCTTCTTAGATGTGTTGGAGCTCAACGCAGAGGGCCTCTCTCCTCTCTACTTACTGCTGATTGAGGGATCCATTCACTGAGAGAAGGTCCTAACGTTATTGTCAGCTAACAGTAGCTAGCTAACATCACTTAGTTGTCAAACAAGTTTGATTGTCCCTGACAGATGCAGCGGAACATGACCTCTTCCTGTTTGTTGTAACACACCCAGCCAAACTTTTCTCCTCTTGTTCTTGCTCTTGCTCTTGTCTGGAGGGGAGAGTACGTTTCTCTGGCACTTACCCCACAAAAAAGTCCACTTGTTCCTGACAAGCACTGTCATTAACTGTTTTATTAAACAGTTATAGTAGACATACACTCTTCATTTCCACATCCACCTGCTGGCACCACCTGTCCTATATCCACCTCTCTAGTTCCTTTTCACTTGGTGATCATCATCATTAAGGAAGGTCAGGTGATGCAAATTTCAGCCCCAACCTCCTCTAAACAGCTGCTAGCACTCGAGCTGTGATAGTCGACAGGGGGCTGTCACTGAACCCTGACCATGCAGGGAGCCCAAACCTTTCCTTCTGGACTTTCTCCTTTTTTGTTATTTTGGAACTGTAAAAGATGGAAATAAAAAAAGCATCGTGCTTTAAAATAGTAAATAATTGTTTTATGTTTAACTTCATGGTGTTTGGAAGAAAGCTCATCTTTTATCCTCTGAACTCTTCACAGGAAGAGAAACACTTTGACCAGGGCTTCCAATTCTATTTCTATATCTATATCTATATCTATATCTATACCTATACCTATACCTATATCTATATCTATATCTCCATATATAGATAACCTATACCTATATCTATATCTATACCTATATATCTATACCTATATATATAGATAACCTATATCTATACCTATACCTATATCTATATCTCCATATATAGATAACCTATACCTATATCTATACCTATATATATAGATAACCTATATCTATACCTATACCTATATCTCTACCTATACCTACATATATAGATAACCTATATCTATACCTATACCTATATCTATATCTACATATATAGATAACCTATACCTATATCTATGCCTATATCTACACATATAGATAACCTATACCTATATCTATATCTACATATATAGATAACCTATATCTATATCTATACCTATATCTATATCTATACCTACATATATAGATAACCTATATCTATACCTATACCTATATCTATATCTATATCTACATGTATAGATAACCTTTATCTATAGCTATACCTATATCTATATCTACATATATAGATAACCTATATCTATACCTATATCTATATCTACATATATAGATAACCTATATCTATACCTATATCTATATCTACATATATAGATAACCTTTATCTATATCTATATCTACATATATAGATAACCTTTATATAACCTTTATCTATAGCTATACCTATATCTATAACTATACCTATATCTACATATATAGATAGCCTATATCTATACCTATATCTATATCTACATATATAGATAACCTTTATATAACCTTTATCTATAGCTATACCTATATCTATAACTATATCTATATCTATATCTACATATATAGATAACCTATATCTGTAGATATTCTATATCTATGGTAATGAAACATACCAGCATTATTTTCTGTTCATGGATTGATGATGTCACTTCCCTCCATTTTTGCTGCCTGATGAAGAGCTTTTCCACTTCTTTTCTCTATTCTTCATCACATTCACTGTCACACATGTTCAGCAGATGATATTTTGCTATGAATGATTGTTTTGTTTAAAATTTATAGACAAATCGTTGATTTGTCTATAAAAAGTAAAAAAAACAGTGAAAACCGTGTTATTGTATTTTCCTCTCTTTCAACAAGAGATTCAGTTTAGATGATGTTCTGAATGACATCAGGAAAGAGATGGACGCTCACTCCTCCTCTTCCTCCTCCCCTGCCCTCTCTGTCTGTCCTGCAGGATCAGCTGAAGTGTGGGATCAGCAGTAAGGATCAGGAGCTTCCTCACTATCAGTACAGTGAGTTCGTCGCTTTGTTACCTTCGTCGTGCTGAGAGCTTCAGCACTTTGTTCAGTGAACATCTAGAGGAAGATTTAGAAGTTTGACATCAATCCTCAAGTCAAACTCTGATGTGCAAAGAATTCTTCGACTTCTTTGCACATCAGATAACATCACTGACACAAACATAATGCTACTGAAATAAAGATGCTGCTGTTCAGTGCCACAGGTCAAACTGAAGAGATGTTAGCTTCTGCTAATCAGGAGCTACTGTAGTGTGTGAATGTGCAGGTTATTGAATCAGACTTTCAGTTCTTTCATTTGTAAATGAAAGTTTTCATTTAAAGTTTTCATTTTAGTTTTGGGCTGCACGGTGGCGCAGCAGGTAGTGCGCGTGCCTCAGAGCAACAGTTCGATTCCCGGGTCAGGCCTTTCTGTGTGAAGTTTGCCTGTTCTTCCCGTGCATGCGTGGGTTCTCTCCGGCTTCCTCCCCAGTTAATCTAATGCTCATTAGATTAACTGGTGACTGTGAAATTGCCCATAGGTGTGAGCGTGTGAGTGTGTGAATGGTTGTGTGTTTGTGCCCTGCGATCGACGGGCGAACGGTCCAGGGTGTAGCCCGCCTCTTGCCCGTTGATGGCTGGGATAGGCTCCAGCACCCCCGCAACCCCGAAAGGGATACGCGGTATAGAAAGATTAAGTTTAAGATTTGTACTTTATTAATCACAGCACACACACGCTACAGGGAGGAGGAAAGTGGATGGATGGATTTTAGTTTTGCTTTCATTGTGAAACTAAAGTCATCAACAAATATTCTATTCATACTTTTTTTGATAAACTAACTGGTGGCCAGCAGTTTGATGACATCCGGATACAGAATGTGTCTGTACAGGATGTTTTTCTCTTCCTGGTTTCTGTCAGGAGACAGTTTGACCCTCACAGAGGCCCGTAGTGTCGCTCAGATTTACTGTAGATCAGCTGGCAAATATTCATCTTTTTACATTTCTACAGTCAGTGACTTCCCTCAGCTGCTCAGGAAGTGATCGATACATGAAATAATCCATTGATCATCAGATGGTTGGTTTGTGGATACTAAGCTTCCACCGGTTGCTTTGCAGTCTTCAAGCCGATCTTCGCCTCGGCTAAAATGTGCCTCAACCCGAATGCTGAGCTGGAACTGAAAACTCCAAAAGCAAATCTGCACCTGGAGGTTCAGAACATCGCCATAGAGATGACCAAAGCACAGGTAACGTGACTCGGTCAGGACAGGTGAGACAGGTCCTGTAAGACAGGTGAGACAGTCAGGTCATGTTACATGGGTCATGTGAAACAAGTCATGAGAGACACTCAGGGAGACAGGCCATGTGAGACAGGTGAGAGAGTCAGGTCAGGTGAGACCGGTGGGACGGGTCATGCGAGACAGGTGAGACAGGTAATGTGGGAGAGGTGAGACAGTCAGGTCATGCAAGACAAGTGAGACAGTCAGGTCATGTGACACATGTCAGGTGAGACAAGATGTGTGAGACAGGTAATGTGGGAGAGGTGAGACAGTCAGATCATTTGAGACAGGTGAGACAGTAAGGTCTTGTGAGACAAAGCTGTCTCGTCTCTGTTGCTCTGCTTTGAAAAGCAGTCCTCGTGGTGCTTTGTCCTCAGTGCTGAGCAGGTTTTTGATGTGCTGTGGTCTTATTGTGGTCCTCTGCAGTACCTGACCATGGTGGAGCAGCTGGAGTCCATTGACTACATGGTGAAGAACGCCCCCTACAGGAAGTTCCGGCCTGATGTCTCCGTCCACAACAGCTCCAAACTCTGGTCAGTTCAGTCTCAACAGAAAGGAACCAGTTTGAACTCAAACTGTTCAGAATCTGGTTTTAGAATTCAGTTACTGGCGTACAGACACCACCGGACTACCATGATCACATTCAGATTAAAATTCCTGCGTTAGACGGTACTCAGTTCCAGTGTTTTTCAGTAGATATAACAAAATTCAGTCCAGAGTCCACCGTGTCCAAGACTGGTCTTGAATGGTGTTGGTCATTTTTATCAGAGGGAGTCTTCAGGACTTCCTCACACCGATCGTCCAGTGCAGGGACGTCTTTAGAAATCCACGATTTGACAGTAGTTTCTCTCGCTGTGTGTTCTCTGGAGTTTCTCTCTCCACTGCTGAGTGACGTTAGATATGTGCATATGCATTAATAATCTGCGGACTGGACGGGAAGCTCCAGCAGGATGGACGTGGCCGCGAGGCCGCCAACTGAGGGTCACTGTGTGTCCTGAAATCCTCACACTGATCACCACAATCTGATGGTGATGGTTCCTCAGGACACATTTTCAGTTTTTTTTGGACGTTCTGTGACATGTTCCACTTTCATGACAAACCATTTGTAGTGTTGTACGTACCTTGTATCAAACCAAGCCAAGTCCAGTTTGTCGCTTGTCCATATACAAAGTACACAGCTGAGCAAAAGGTCGTTCCTCATGGGCACAAGGTGCTACTACATAATTAAGAAAAAATGAAGTAAAATAAAATAGAATAGAAATACAAACAGTAAAGCTATATATTACTCCAATAACATACAGTGCTATGCGGGGCGCACTATGTGGAGAAGGTGTTAGGGGTGGGGTGGGGTGGGGTGTGGAGGTGAGGTAGAGGGCAGTAAGGTGTTTAGAAGCCTAACAGCTCGGATGATGTGCAAACTGGAGAGGGTCCAGTGAGGTGAGGAGGGTGGATTTGATGTGTCTCACGACCAGCCTCACTGGCAGACTCACAGGGTGGAAGAACTACCCGCCGTGTGGCATCTGGTAAACGTGGAGGTCCAGTGAGGAGGATAACAACAGTGACAGAAACAGAAAATCTCTATTTGATGGTTTTGGGGTGCGTTTGTTTTCTGTGCCTCTGCCAGGTGGAGGTACGCCTTCAACAGCATCCTGGAAGTCCACATCAGACGCTTCAGTCGCATGTGGTCCTGGTCCAACATCAGACAGCACAGAGAGAACCTGAAGGCCTACAAGACTGCCTATAAAGCCAAACTGCTGAGCCAGAACAAGCCGAACCAGGACACAGAGCGACACATCCAGGTGCTGCAGATCGACTGAAAGAGCCTGGACGTACTCTGTGCAACGTGCTGTTGTGGAAATTGTTTAGGAACACTCATAAACACATGAACGAATGCTGAAACACACTGATGGTCGTAAACTGAATATTTTTAGATTCTGCAGAAAAACAAGATATCTCGATATCTCGACTCTACAAAATAATCCGCACATGAACTACACACATAACATCCACTGGCCTCAGGGTGGTGTTTGTGACCTGCTGACCGAGTCTGCTGTACTGATGTTTGTTTCCAACAGGATCTGGAGAAAGTTCTGGATGTCTTCAACATCACTTTGGCCCGGCAGCAGGCTCAGATGGAGGTAAGGATGATGATGAAGACTGTGATCAAGGTTTTCTGAGGAACAGACACAGACCTGAGTCTGAGACCAATCATGACTCGCTCCTCATCCTCCTCTTCCTCCTCCAGGTCATCAGATCGGGACAGAAGGTGGTGGGGAAGAAGGCAGGGGGAGGCCAGAAGCAGGGAGGAGGAGGAGGTTTCTTCAGCAGCTTCTTTGGTAGAAAGGCCAAGAAGGAGGAGCAGGAGCCAGAGGAGAGCAAAGAGACGGAGGGTAAGCAACCGATTCATCTGAAACCCCCCTGAGATCCACCACGTTAGCCTCGTGTGAATTTGTGTGTCATCTGAATAATTATGGTCACACATTTAGCTGTCTTCTATAGTGTGATGTGTAGATAGTAAATTCCATTAAAATGAAGTTAGGACACTGTAAGACAGAAAAAATACAAAGACAAAATATTTCATGTTCAAACTGATCAGCTTTCTTGTTTCTTGTAAATACTCCGACTTCAGCAGCTCAACAGTCTCAAAGGGGACAGGTCTGGACAGCAGGCAGCCAGTCTAGAACCTGAACTCTGCGACTATGAAGCCACGCTGCTGTAGCACTGCAGGATGTGTCTTTTGGTGGTCCTGCTGGAAGCAGGGACATCTAGGGGACGTTGTCTGGGTGGCAGCATGTTGCTCCAGAACCTGTTTGTACCTTTTAGCACTAATGGAGCCTTTACAGGTGTGACCATGAACACCAGCACACCTTCAGAGCAGCACAGAGGCTGGCTGTTGAATTTAGTGCTGGAACCATCTGGATGGTCCTCTTCCTCTTCAGCCCAGAGGACACGATGTCCGTGATGTCCAAAAACAGTCCACAATGTGGACTCGTTAGACCACAGCACAGCTCAGATGAGCTCCGGTCCAGAGAACTTTCTGGATGTTGTTGATATCTGGCTTTAATGTGGTGTTTAATGCAGGGCTGCAGTCCTGTTCAGAAAACAGCATGAATCAGGTCGTCAGGCAGTTCACTTCACATGAAGAGCTTTTTCAGTTGCTATGAGGAGATGTAAGGTGCTTTTTCACAGGCATTCAGGTGATGTCCACCTTTGGTTACTTGTAGTTTTATGGTTACTTGAAGATACTCTGTGTTCTGTGTGGCAGTGATTTGAAGATATTTTCCTTCCGGTGTTCAGGCTCAGGATTGGACGATCTCATTACGGCTGAGGAAAAAGAAAAACTTTACACTGCCATCGGTTACAGTGGCAGCTCTCACAGCCTGGCTTTACCCAAACAGGTGAGCACACTGCTGCTGTGATGTCCCTGCTCTCCACAGGATAAAGTTTGCCATTCTTCACCGCTGTCAGGACCAGCTCCTCGTCTTCCTTCTCCTCTGAGCGTCAACCTTTCACACTTGAATCACTCCATGATCTTCTCTCCTGCTGGAGCTGCTTGATGGCAAAAGTCAGAACCACAACTGTTTTGGTCAATGTTGAAATCCAAAATGATTTCGAGGCAGCGATTAATTGAGTAGTTGTCAAATGTTACATTAATCACTGTAAGTCGCCAATTTTCTGTTTTCGTCACTTTAAGACTGTAAACTGAACAAAACAAGACATTTGAGGTGTGTGTGTCTCTCTGTGTGTCTGTCCCTGTGTGTCTGTCTCTGTGTGTCTCTCTCTGTGTGTCTGTCTCTCTGTGTGTCTGTCTCTCTGTGTGTCTGTCTCTGTGTGTCTGTCTCTCTGTGTGTCTGTCTCTCTGTGTGTCTGTCTCTGTGTGTCTGTCTCTGTGTGTCTGTCTCTTTGCCTCTGTCCATGCCTGTGTGTTTGTCTCTGTGTGTCTCTCTGTGTGTCTGTCTCTTTGCCTCTGTCCGTCCCTGTGTGTCTGTCTCTGTGTGTCTCTCTGTGTGTCTGTCTCTCTGTGTGTCTGTCTCTGTGTGTCTGTCTCTGTGTGTCTGTCTCTTTGCCTCTGTCCATGCCTGTGTGTCTGTCTCTGTGTGTCTCTCTGTGTGTCTGTCTCTTTGCCTCTGTCCGTGCCTGTGTGTCTGTCTCTGTGTGTCTCTCTGTGTGGCTGTCTCTTTGCCTCTGTCCATGCCTGTGTGTTTGTCTCTGTGTGTCTCTCTGTGTGTCTGTCTCTTTGCCTCTGTCCGTCCCTGTCCCTGTGTGTCTGTCTCTGTGTCTCTCTCTGTGTGTCTGTCTCTCTGTGTGTCTGTCTCTGTGTGTCTGTCTCTGTGTGTGTCTGTCTCTGTGTGTCTGTCTCTTTGCCTCTGTCCATGCCTGTGTGTCTGTCTCTGTGTGTCTCTGTGTGTGTCTGTCTCTTTGCCTCTGTCCGTCCCTGTCCCTGTGTGTCTGTCTCTGTGTGTCTCTCTGTGTGTCTGTCTCTGTGTGTCTCTCTGTGTGTCTGTCTCTTTGCCTCTGTCCGTCCCTGTCCCTGTGTGTCTGTCTCTGTGTCTCTCTCTGTGTGTCTGTCTCTCCGTGTGTCTGTCTCTGTGTGTCTGTCTCTCTGTGTGTCTGTCTCTGTGTGTCTGTCTCTTTGCCTCTGTCCATGCCTGTGTGTCTGTCTCTGTGTGTCTCTGTGTGTGTCTGTCTCTTTGCCTCTGTCCGTCCCTGTCCCTGTGTGTCTGTCTCTGTGTGTCTCTCTGTGTGTCTGTCTCTGTGTGTCTCTCTGTGTGTCTGTCTCTTTGCCTCTGTCCGTCCCTGTGTGTCTCTCTCTGTGTGTCTGTCTCTTTGTCTCTGTCCGTCCCTGTGTGTTTGTCTCTGTGTCTCTCTCTGTGTGTCTGTCTCTGTGTGTCTCTCTGTGTGTCTGTCTCTTTGCCTCTGTCCGTCCCTGTGTGTCTCTCTCTGTGTGTCTGTCTCTTTGCCTCTGTCCGTCCCTGTGTGTCTCTCTCTGTGTGTCTGTCTCTTTGTCTCTGTCCGTCCCTGTGTGTTTGTCTCTGTGTCTCTCTCTGTGTGTCTGTCTCTGTGTGTCTCTCTGTGTGTCTGTCTCTTTGCCTCTGTCCATCCCTGTGTGTCTCTCTCTGTGTGTCTGTCTCTTTGTCTCTGTCCGTCCCTGTGTGTTTGTCTCTGTGTCTCTCTCTGTGTGTCTGTCTCTTTGCCTCTGTCTGTCCCTGTGTGTCTGTCTCTGTGTGTCTCTCTGTGTGTCTGTCTCTTTGCCTCTGTCCGTCCCTGTCCCTGTGTGTCTGTCTCTGTGTGTCTCTCTGTGTGTCTGTCTCTTTGCCTCTGTCCGTGCCTGTGTGTCTGTCTCTGTGTGTCTCTCTGTGTGTCTGTCTCTTTGTCTCTGTCCGTCCCTGTGTGTCTGTCTCTGTGTGTCTCTCTGTGTGTCTGTCTCTTTGCCTCTGTCCGTCCCTGTGTGTCTGTCTCTGTGTGTCTCTGTGTGTGTCTGTCTCTTTGCCTCTGTCCGTCCCTGTCCCTGTGTGTCTGTCTCTGTGTGTCTCTCTCTGTGTAGTATGTTGCCGTGGTCATCACCTTCCAGCTGTTCAGGACCTCGGTGACGGTCAGAGAACAGCCAGACGTACCAGAGATCCTCAAAGTCCAGATGATCGACCTCAGCACCAAAGTGTCTCAGAGACCTGGAGCTCAGGCCTTCAGGTGACCCCCCAAACGTCACATGTTTGATCCCTGTGTTGTGCTGTTTTGTGGACTTGGACCACACTTGTTTCTGGCTCTTCTGGCTGTCCGTGTCTGTGGACACCATGACTGAATGCTCCACCCCCCCCAGCCTGGGTTAGTAATGGAGGCCTGTCTGTGCTCCTGCAGGGTGGAGGCAGCGTTGCAGCACTGGTACGTTACAGGTTTACAGCAGCAGGGGGCGGTACCTTCGCTCATTGCCTCAGTGGGAGACTCGTCTTCCTCTTTGCTCAGCGTCGTGTTTGAGTTAAACCCCGAGGAGAGCGCCGCCGACCAGCTGCTCAGAGTCCACTCTCAGCCTGTCGAGATCATCTACGATGCGGTAATCACGAACCACGATCTGACCTCAGATCAGATTGCTCACGTCTAGTTTTTACGTGTTATATCGATCTGTCTGTTATCATCAGACGTCGATGTAGATTCACCTTTGAGGACATGTAATAAATCGTAAGTGAGACGTGTCCCTGCTGTTTGTCTAGTTGACAGTGACCAGCTTGGCCGAGTTCTTTAAGACGGGGAAAGGCGTCGATCTGGAGGTCCTGACCTCGGCCACGCTCTCCAAACTGGAGGAGATCAAAGAGAAAACTGCCACAGGTAACTTTCATTCATACATTAGGTTTTTAACCAGAGGAAACATCGTCAGTCCACACTGACACACCTGAAAGACTCCTGGAGGGATTCTCAGCGTCACGTTCCCCGGAGGACGAATCACCTCGAGCCAAATGACAGCTGAGTCTGAGTCAAGTCTGGGGCTGAGTCTGGGCTTCAAGGACATTCACCCAGTCCGATTCCACAATCAGTCAGTCCAATCAGAATGAAAAGAAACATGTGAATCAGTCAGTCAACATGTCAGTCAGAATCAGCTCTGTCCTCTGTTTTTAATCTATTCATTTATTGTATTTGTGAGGAACGTTTACAATAGCTAGCATAAATGTTAGCATGTGACGTGTTGTAGCTGAGGGCTGGTGTGTAAGATTATTGGATCTGTTTGCACAATCTGGCAGAAATGGAATATGATCATGATCATGTTTTGCATTAGTATGTCATCACCTGAGTGACCAACAGTCCAAAGATGTCCATTATCTGATTAAAATACCAGCTCACTACATACTTGATCCAATACTGAAGTCCTGATCAGCTTCAGTTCAAGCTGCAACTAATGATTATTTTCATAATCAATTCATCTGTTGATTGTTTTGTCAGCTAATCATTTTAATCATTTGGTCTATAAAGCTTGTTTAAAGAAAAGGCAGATGACAGTCATCCAGCCAAGGACAACGTCTTCTACTTGATGTCTTTGTCTGGTCAACAGACGAAAGATGTTTACCGTCACACATAAAAAGAGCAACAGAGTGATGCCTCTTGTCGCTCAGCAGATCTTTGGTTGAGTTTGCAGGAGCTCTGATGGATTCTGGTTCCAGTTGACCCAGTAGATCACAGTGTCGTTTTCATCAGGACTCTGATGGTTTGTGGTCTCTGCAGGTTTGTCTCACATCATTGAGACCAGGAAGGTCCTGGACCTGAGGATTGACCTGAAGCCATCATACTTGGTTGTGCCGAAGTCTGGTTTCTATAGCAACATGTCGGACCTCATCATTGTAGATTTTGGCAGCTTGCAGGTGAGTTATTTTTATTCCTGTCAAGCCTCAGTTTTATGCTCAGTTCATATTATGGCCAAATATTTAGGGTTTTTTTTACCCAATTTGACAAGGTTTTTGGCATTTTGACCCTTTTTTTCAGCTAAGGCTGCAATGAACAGATAATGTAACTGACATTTTATCAGACAGAGGACTTTAAAAACTACAAAGATCAAAAACATAGCTAGCCAAAATGTCCATGATGACATTTTGATCAAGTTAGCTGCAAATGTTCCCCCTGCACAGAGGACGAACCTGTGAATGACCCCTGACCTCTGCAGAGGACATCAGTACATCGTATGTGTGGTGTCTTTCCGTCTGGCCATACACAGACTTTGGTGTTTCTGTTTGTGTGTTCAGGTGTTTTGGGGCTGTCATCAGCTTGTTTGCTTGAACATGTGTGTGTTTGTAGTTGAACAGCGTCGAGCAGAGCGGTCTCACTTCGTCTTCGTCCTCCTTCTCCTCTCTGGAGGAAATCATGGACCGAGCCTATGAGAGATACAATGTGGAGCTCCGAAGAGTCCAGGTGCTCTACAGCAAGTCAGGTACACAACTAATACACAGACACACACACACACGTAGAAGTACAGTACTGCGTAGACGTCCACATCTCATCCAGTATTTGTAAATTAATTCCAGGTGAGGCCTGGAAGTCGGCTCGGCTTCAGAGTTCATCAGTTCAACACATCCTCCAGCCAATGGACTTCACTGTCCAGCTCGCCAAGTGTATGGTGGAGAAAGATGCCAGGATGCCCAGGTACGACTCTTACGACAGGCGTCTCATCTGTCCCCTCGCTCACCTCTTTATGATATGCCAGCAACTTTGGGGTGTTTGTGCTTTAGGTTCAAGGTTTCGGGTGAACTGCCACTGCTGCATGTTAAGATCTCGGACCAGAAGATCCAGAATGTTCTGGAACTGGTATACAGCATCCCGCTGCCCAACATGGACTCCTCCCCCTCCACACCCACAGAAAAGGTACATTTGGTACAGTCTGGTCTGACTGCAGCCATACCAACTGAAATAATCCAGGAACTTAAACTGTCACTGCGAGCTTTTCCTACCAAAGAAGAGTTGTGTCAGACAGATGATGTATGGGTAACTGATCAGAACAGTTTAGTGGAGTGATGATGGGAAATTTAGAGGAGGGACGTGGGATGATGGTGGGACATGAAGTTTGTGGAAGATTAGGGACGTGATGGAGAAGTTTGAAGATTTAGGGAAGGCACAGTAAACATTTTGGGAAGCGATGGACAGAAGTTTGGACGGTGCTCTGTGTGGGTGACGGGAGAAGTGATGGGGTGCAGTTTGAGGGACGGGGACACTTGGGGAATGAACCTCAGAGCTGTTGTTGCCATATTTGGCTGTGTTTCTTGCTGCAGGTGCTGTCGCTGGCGGAGACCAGACCTCAAGCGCTCAGCCTTCATCCTGCACTCCTGGACACCATGGAAACAGGTTGGTGCTCCTGCGCTCTGATTGGCTGTTAACCATCGCTGAATCATGAAAACTAATCCTGGATACGTAACTGATACAAAACAAAAAGACATTTTTGTAACTCTTTAAGACCAAACATGTGTTTTTCATTCCACCATGATTTATGTAACTAACTGACAGAGTGCTGCTTATTACTCTCAAACTCTTCATTTTTATTCTCATTGTATAATTTCTCTTTGTGCCGCTGTGTGTTAGATTCAGACGAGGACAGCAGTGAGAAGTCCACAGATGAGGATCACCAGAGCTCGTCTCTGGAGGAACTCACCGACCTTCACTTCAAGTTTGAAGTCAAAGAGGTTTGTTAGTTTCTCTGGTCTCAGGTCAGGTCATCATGTGACTCTGAGGGGGTGGAGCTTGCCATCAGCCTTTTTAACAGCGTAGAGTTTCATTTTATACTAAGGCCATGTGAGACAGTTGTGTGGTGTGTTTAGGTGCTGTTGGAGCTGACCCGGCAGGTGGACCAGGAAAAGACCGTCCTGTCCTTCAGCGTCTGCCAGCTGGGAACTGAAGGGAAGAGGCGGAGCTTTGACTTGAGTGTCACCTCATACCTGCGCAGAGTCACACTCGACTACTGTGACATACCAGGTAACTGATGGACATAATGTATGTCTGCAGCACAGGGAAAACTGATGTCAACTTCTTGACATATTCAACTTCTGACCATCCCCGATTGGCTAACGCAAACCAATCGGTAAACAGGCCGTGTGATAAAACCTGGTCATCCTCAGGCCTGAGCCTGGAAACATGTTGGCAGGGCCCATTTCTGACAGCTGAGCTCATCTCTCAAAGTCAGGACTTGGGTCCGGATCTGGACCAAACGGCAAATCAACCCGGATCCAGACTGCGTTGTCAATGGGCGGCCCGCCTTGGCCTGAGGTTGCTTTCACACCAGAGCTGTTTGGTCTGCTTTAAACAGATCAGAGTTCCTTTCCTAGGATAGTCCACTTGGTTTGGGCAGATGTGAAAGCTCATCCGAACTCTGGTGTGGACCAAACAAGCGAACTCTGGCCCGCCTGAAAATGTGGGTCTGGGTTCGCTTGCTAGTGAACCCTGGTTCAGTTCGTATGCAGTGTGAAAGCTCACGGGACCAAAGACAGGACCAAATGTATTTAGTGACGCTATACGCAGCGCATACGCATGCTAAAATACAACGCATCTCATCTGTATTTATAATATAGCTTGATTCTGCATCTCTATTTACAGCTCATTAGTCCTTACGTGAATGTTTACTGTTGCGATGGCAACAAATGACCACTGACATTAGCAGTTGCTAGCTAGCTTAGCTCGATTGTCTGAACAACAATAACCCATATATTCACAATTTGGCATATTTAAACAAAATCAAATCACAACTACCAACAGTCACAGTCCTCAAACTCTGAGCTCACATGTTGTCAAGTTAGGTAAGTTAGGAAAATAACAGAATCGATCCCTGACGAGCTACGATAGCGTTATAGGAACAGTTGTGTTCACGGTCGTTTTTCCGGGCCAGGAGGGAGGGATTTCTCCTCCTACTTTGTCCAATCGACGAGCGCCCCAACCGAAACGAGTGATCGAACCGAGTCCGCTTGGTCAGGTGTGGAAACGACAAAGTTTTTTTTTTTTTTTCCCAAAATCTGGCCCCCACAGAAACATTGTGGTCCTTCAACAGACCTGCTGTGTCAATATGTTATGAAATGGAATGTTTATTAAAGGTTCTGTTGATCAATAATTATCAGTGATGGTGAATATTCAGTGCAGCTCAAGGCCATTCACAGTGATCTGTCTCCAGATAATTCTCTGTGGTTGGCATCGTTGAGTTCACTCGTTAGCGTTAAACCGGAGGATTTACCGTCAGCTCCTGAACCTCAGATACAGAATGTGTCTCGTCTCTCTGGGACTCAATAACTTGAGTAACTAAGTATGAACATGAGTCAGAAATAAATATGGACTGTCTGAGCCTCGCTTTCATGCTGGTCCAATCACAACAGATATGATGTTATGCCAATCACCCTGGGCCACTGACCATGAATAAACATCAGATGTGGACCTTTGAGGAAAAGGTTGAGGACCTCAGGTTTTGTTCTGTTTTCTCTTCAGACGGCAGGAATCGTCCTCTACACCTGATCAGCTCCTCAGAGCAGCAGTGCTCCGACCTCCTGAAGGTGGAGTTCATTAAGGTGAGCGCAAGCACACTCACCTGTTCTCCAGCTGACTCACCTAATCTGCTGTCTCAGGTGGATCAGTGTGAGACTACGGAGAAAAACCCTATATGTAGTATATACTGTATGTGTATTTATACCTAGTGTAGGGCCAGACTGTGGCACAAATTTAGATTTTTGGGGGGAAGAAAGATTTAGCAAGAAGCATTTCAGTAATAAATAATATAATAATATCTAATAATAATAATAATAAACTTAATTTCTATAGCACCTGCAGCTCGAGTATGAATGCAAAATAAGATGGAGATAAGGATGACAATAAAAATAAAGACTGCTTCAAACCATACAATAAAATATTCAAATCCTGGTAAAAATAGAGCAGAATAAGGATAAAAATCTGAATCTCTAAAAAAACTCTTCCTCTGGTGTCTCTGCTTTCTGTGGTTTTAAAATGCAACAGAATCTTTTTCCTTGTCTCCAGAAACTGATTCACCACAGGTCTCCTTTACACTAAAGCAGGCACTTGACAGCCGCCTCAGAACGTCCTCTCATGGATGGACTCTCACTGTGGATCTGCCTATAGGCCACACAAATGCATAAAATCAAATAAAATGCAGCATTTTACAGGAAGTGCAGCAGTGGATCAGTGTGAGATAAAGCACAAAGTTTCAGGTCTGTATCAGGAAGTCTGAGCTCGTGAAAGGCTGAAGCTCACAGATCAGTTTTTAGCTTTCTGTTAAAAACATTCAGCAAGCTGCTTCCTGATATCTGAAGGTCGTTTGTTTCAGAGCTTTTAGTCTTTGACAAAAGCTGAAAGAAAATCAGTAAACCAGCAGATGATCACAGAGTTCTTCGAGACAAATAATAAAGGAGGGAGTTAGAGATGTAGCTTGGCATTAGTCCATTAAGAGCTTTGTGTACGAGGAGGAGGACCTTAAAATCAGTCCTGAATGTTACAGGAAGTCAGTGCAGAGCAGCTGAAACTGGACTTATGTGGTCTCTGCTCTTGGTTCTGGTTCATAGTCGAGCTGTTTTTCGAATGAGCTGAAGTCTCTCAGTGTTTTTCTTCTGGAGGTCAGTAAATCGAGCATCACAGTCATCGAGTGAAATAAAGGCATGAATCGGTTTTTCAGCACCTGTTGGTTTAGAAATGGTCGTTCTTTGTCTGATTGAACTTGAAGAAATTCTTTCTCATCCATTGATTAACAGACGGTCAGTGATGGAGTCTGCAGCTGCAGCATCATCTGGTTCAGCACAGATGTTCAGTCGTGGGTCGTCTGCATAGAAACACACTTTGTCCTCTGCAATGACGCCACCCAGTGGCAGCATGTAGAGTGACAACAGTAATGGACCAATCAGCTCCCTGCTACCTCAAACAGACATCATGTTTGTCAGACACATGATCTCCAAGACTGACGTCCAACTTTGTGCCTTTGAAGTTTGTTTGAAAGCAGTTTAAGACTCAGTCAAAGACCAACAACCGATCAAGACCATTTCAGATATGGTGATCAATGGTATCAAACGCTGCTCTGAGGTCCAACAGGACAGAACTGAGAGCTTCTTTCATCAGACTTTAGTCTGATGATTCAGTCAGATCAGTTTCAGAGCTGTTTATTCTAAATTCTGACTGAAAGTCATCCTCATGTTACTTTCTTTAAGAAAATAGTTCATTTGCTCTGAATGATGAATGAAGGTTGGATATCGGTCTGAAGCCAGGACATGAAACACTGTCAAACACCTGTTTCAAAATGCTGAAGGTACGATTAGTGACAGGGAGGTTTGAAGAGGGATGGGGGATGTTAACTGAGGGATGGGTAACACCGTAAAGATGTACCGCTGCTGTTGTGCCTAAAAGAAGACACAACATTGACATTTCCTGACATGAACACAAATGTGATAGTGATCCAGATCTGAGTGTGGTTTTGTGTCCTGCAGGCTGACCCCAGTGGTCCCAGCTTCCAGACTCTGTTCAACAGCACCGAGCAAACACTGAAGGTGGGTGCAAGACATTCCCATAGCAACAGAGGCGTGGCAGGCTTGAAAAATATGTGACTCATATCCTGCAAGTAGAAGAAGTTGCTCAACAAAGCAGTGGATGTGAATATGTAGCCCCCTTACTACCATTAACAGTGGCCACAGGTTCACCTTCAGTCCTGCTGCGGTGTTTCAAAACTGAAACTATAATAAAAGAAAAGTCTTTTCGGTATTTGTGCTTCTGCCACTGAGTGACTGTCATTCTCCCTCTCAGCTGATAGTCAGTCTTCACAGGTGTCTTACAGCTGTTTATCTGATGGTGTTTCAGGTGGAGTTTTCCTCTCTGGACTTTCTCCTGCACACTAAAGCTCTGCTGTCAACCGTCAACTACATTAACAGTGCTCTGCCACCACAACTCACTGTCAGCCGCGAACATGACGCCAAAAAACAAGTGGAGAAGACCAGACAGGGCCGGACAGGTGAGTCTTGACCGTCTGCCCACAGGTGTCTCACTAAGCTCTGTCTGAAGTGTCTTTGACTGGTGCTTGTGCTCTCTCTGCAGTGTCTAAGGGAGCCAAAGATGGCGGCGTGTTCAGCTTCAAGCTGTTCGCCATGTTGGGTTGTTTCCATGTGGAAGTGTGTGACGATCGCTGCAGCATCGCTGACATTAGAGTCCAAGGTAGGAAAACGTGGTGTAATAAAATCTGAAGCAGTGAACTGAGCTTTGAAGCCGTGACTGACGGAGGTGACGACATGTGCAAAGAGTTCATTAAATGTGTCACCTGACCATCGCTGCCCTGTAGGAATCGATGCGTCGGTGTTGGTGCAGGCGAAGGAGACCGAGGTGTTCGCTCGGCTCAGAGACATCGTGGTCACAGACGTCGACCCCAAAACCATCCACAGAAAGGTCTGGAACACAAACCTGTAATGTTTAATGTCGTTTCTATTCATCACTCTTCTTCTCTGCTTTTATCATTAAAGCTTCACAGTGGTTTGATCATCACTGATGTTTACTGTCACAGGTGAATGCAGCGCAGCTCTCAGTGGCCATTATTATTAATATTATTAGTAGTAGTAGTATTAATACTATTATTATTTTTGTTATTCAGAGCCACTTTGTGTCTTATTGTTTTAATCAGGTTTAATTTTAACAAAGAAGTAGCTTTAGTAGTTCCAGGACAAGCAGTATTATCAGTACTGATGATGATGGTGATGGCAGAAACAGCTGTGGTTTGGAGGACAGTCTTCATGTGTGATGACGCTGTCCTGCCTCCCTCCTCCTTCCTCTTCATGCAGGCGGTGTCCATCGTGGGTGAGGAGGTGTTCAGCTTCAAACTGTCCTTGTTTCCAGGGGCAACAGAGGGGGAGGGTTACAGCGACACGTCGAAGGTGGACGGGAAGGTCACGATGCGTCTGGGCTGCATCCAGATCGTTTACCTGCACAAGTTCCTCATGTCAATGCTGGTCAGATATTATACGTATACAGACAGATGTACATTTACATGTGTACACATAAATGCACATTTACATAGTACATATCTATATACACACAAACACACTATTACTTACAAACTCAAACATGTGCATTCATACATGAACATGAGCACATACATTGAGGGTTAAACATCACATGGGCTGTGTGTGTTTGGTGGTTTCTGCTTTCCGTTGCATCAGTTTTGTTTTTACAGTCAATGCTTATTTAAAAGTATTTCCTCAGATTTGTTTGTACTGAGTGTCTCTTGTGCGTTTGTCTCTTGTCTGATCAAGCAGTAGCTTTCCCAACGTTCTGTCTGTGAATGGTGTTCTAACAACGTTTCTTTAGTAGAAATCCCACAATGCAGCACTTCACATTTGATAGACAGACCATGTAAGTCATAGTCACTGTGATGAGCGATGAATGAGCAGCACGGTCCAGCAGGGAGGGGCTTCCTCCCGCCATCAAAAACATGTTGCACAGCTTAACTGTCCGGGGAGCTGCTTCAGGACTGGAGCTGATCCCCAATGCAGCAGAGGGAGGACGTGAACTCATACTGTACCTGTGTGTGTGTGTGTGTGTGTGTGTGTGTGTGTGTGTGTGTGTGTGTGTGTATACACACACACACACACACACACACACACACACACACACACACAGCGTCTCATCAGCGTCTGCTGATGAGGTACAGTGTGTACAGTGTATATATACACACACACACACACACACACACACACACACACACACACACACACACACACACATATATATATCTATATCTATCTATCTATCTATCTATCTATCTATCTATCTATCTATCTATCTATCTATCTATCTATCTATCTATCTATCTAGATAGATAGATAGATAGATAGATAGATAGATATATCAACGTCTCCCCCTGGTGACCAAACCAATGAGCAGTAAACGCCTCAATGGAACCAAATGAAAACACAAGGTGTAGACAAACTGAGACGAAACATTTCTGTTGACAAAAGCGTGACAGTAAAACACAAGAGATCGCTAAATGTTGGCTAAATTATTGAGGTGCAGAAACAGATATTTTAGCACTTTCACATGTAAAGGCAGGTCAGCTGTTGGTATCCAGAAGCACTATGATGTGGCACAAACTGTCTGTCGCAGTAAAACTGTTATTCTGCAAGTCCTAAATTAGCCTTTTTAGGATTAATTTGAAACAGAAAATGATGCTAAACTATCACACAGAACTCAGAGTTTCCAGCTTAAAAAGTTAGTTTAGCTTACAGCAGCTGTTAAAATGAACTTTGGTCTCGGATGTTTGCAGCTGTGTGTTTTATGTCGTCTGACAGTTTGAGGACAGAACATGTCGCGTTTGATGTGTTTCCTGTTGCATGTTTTTCTCTCCACTCTCTTGTCTCTCACGTTTCTGGTCTTGTTGATGTGTTTTGTTCTTTCAGGCTTCTTTTAGCTTTCAGTATGCGTCTGCTGATGAGGTACAGCTTCCAGCATGCAGCTCTGAACTGCATCAAACCTGCTTTAGCTTCACTCAGAGACTCCACCACACCTTCAGTCCACCTTAAATATCATCTGGTTTAAGTTTATCAGTAGAGCACGGTCTCTGTGAACAGGTTAACCCTCGTCTTCAACTTTATTTCTGGCTTTCAGTTGTGGACTTGGGTTAATGTGAACAAGAGCTGATTCTTTGTGACGATGTTCTCACCCAGTTTGATTGAGGAAATTCAGCAAGACAGACAGAAAAACACAATCAGAGCAGAGCAGAAAGAATTGGAAATCATGCTTTTCATGTACAACATGTGGCACTTATCAGAACTTTCTTCCTCCATAAGCGCTATGCAACTCACTCAGCTGCCATCATCATTACCCCCCCACTCCCCTCCCCTGTCCATCACATGACCTCTGCCTGTATGACCTCACTTCCCCCTTGAAAATGTTTCTGAACTTGTGGATCTTCATTTTTGTTTCAAAAACGTAAAATTGAATATATATGGATCTATGATTAGTGTTATTCCCACAATTATGGATTCATAAATACGCTCTGTTTTTGTATTTACAGAGAGAAAAGTTTGCATTTATTTTCAGTCTTCATACGTGTAGTGTTTTGAAAAGGCTATAGAAAACCAGCTGATGTGTAAATGTGTAAAAAACACATCTCTGAGCAGCTGAACGACTCTGTTGTTATTAGTCTGAGGTTCCTATTATTCACCTGAAGGTTTACGAAACAGAAATGACCGTACGCTCCGTCCAGGCAGTGAACACCTCACATCGGCTCCCTCTGACTTTGCTCCTTCATGCTTTTTCCCTCCAAGTCCTTTGACGCCGGGTTGGTTATTCCCTCACTCCTGATTTATTTTGTTCTTCAGATGTTCATCAATAACTTCCAGACGGCTAAAGAAGCTCTGAGCGCTGCGACAGCTCAGGCAGCGGAGAAGGCCGCATCCAGCGTTCGGGGGTTCGCCCAGAAGAGTTTCCGTCTATTCATGGACATCAAGCTGAAGGCTCCGCTTATCATCATCCCCCAGTCCTCCACCTCCCATGATGCCGTGGTGGTGGATCTGGGTCTGATCACGGTGGGAAACAGCTTCTCCCTGCTGCCTGCTGAAGGTTTCTCTCTGCCGGCTGTGGTGGAGAAGATGGACATCAAGCTAACTCAGCTGAAACTCTCCAGGTATCAACACAGAACCTCTGAATAAAGGATCGGTTTTCATTGTTGTTGCTTAGTAGACGTGCGCTCTGAAACCTTTCAGTGGTTCTGTCAGAGCTGTCATTCAGAGCTACAATGGAGGCAAAGCCAGACGACAAACAATAATAAAAAGATGCTGTTCGGGTATCCTTAAGGCCCAGACACATAAGCAATGCAAAGTTTTGAGCTGAATAATTTCAGTGGAAGTGCTGAAGTGAAGCAGTACTATTCAGAGCGAACCAAGGCCAAAACACCAAATAACGAATCTGTCTGTTCAAAAGGTGCTGACTAAGCCTTGGTGAAACAAAGACATTTACCAAACCTGCCTGCTAGGACACCCAAAACAGGAGAGACCATGCTCACCGCTTGTGTATTATTGACAAAAAGGGGATTATCTGACACACAAATGGTTTGTCAGACAGACTAGAGGTTCTGCTGACAGACGGCTGGTAGCAGAGTGGTGCATCAGTGCTGCATCACTGCTTTGGTTCCAGCTGGTGACCTCTCTCCCCTCTTCATTCAGTGTCAATAAATGTGAATGGATCTGCGACTCGAAAGCCAGACCCAGATCTCCTGAAGGCATCTTTCTTCAGGAAATATGGGCTTATAATGATCGGCTGATGGATCTGGCCTTCGTTATACAGAGGACAGGACAGCACACAGGACAAAGGAACGCTTTAACAGACCCTGATCTGAGCTGCATTAAAACATGATGATGACCAAGTGGACAAAAACAGAAAGTTGATCGAATGTTGGACAAATGTGTTTTTTTTATCTTAAATGTGCTTTTTAGAACCACACTGAAGCGAGACTCCTTCCAGCCAGACATCGAGATTCTCCAGCCAATCAACCTTGAGTTGCACATCACCAGGAACTTGGCTGCTTGCTGGTTCACCAAGATCCCTGGAGTCCAGGTCCAGGGACTCCTTCGGTCCCTCACTGTAGGTCCCACGTTCTTGTAGTTGTTCAAACTGTGAGTTAACTGTTTTTAAGTAAGGCATGAAACTGTGTCATGTGTTCATCAGATGAGTCTGGGTGAGGAAGACCTCAGCGTGCTGATGAATATCCTGGTGGACAACATTGGCGAGGGGAGTAAAGAGCACAGCATGGATGTCAAAAGACAGGTTGCTCAAGGTACCTTTAGTCTCAATGCATGATGGTAAATGTGACAGGAACTCATGTGTTTCACGTGCCCCCCATCAAACACTGATCATATTTATCTAGATGACCTTATGTTACCTTTGATGTCTGTTCTGTAGCCTTACCTGGTTAACGTCACCTTTATTTAACCAGGCACTAAATAAAGATGGAGAAATGCTGTGTTTTTTTATGGTGACTGGTTTCCATCAGAGAAGACAGAGCTTGCTGAGCAGCAGGTGGAGGCGGTGTTGTCACAGAAGGGATCTGAAGGTGTGTTGGCCCCCACCGATGGAGATCTGACTGAAAATACAATCAACATTCACCTTAACTTTGAAATCAAAGAGGTATGAAACTTGCAAATCACATGAAGAGTTAAACTGAGATTTTTCTTCTGTCACAAAATACGTGCAAACTGAATTGATCACACTGTGGCTGCCGGCTGATCAGGACTCGTTTGTCCTGAGTGACTATGTTTTACAGTGAGTTTCTGCCAACCACCCTGCAGATGTCTTCTTCACCTGGTTGTTTCCTGTATCCCCTTCAAGGTGTTGCTGACCCTGAAGAAGCCCAAAGAGCAGAAGGAGTCACCTTTCCTGGTCTTTCATGTGGCTCACTTGGGCGTTGACACTAAAGTCAGGAAGTACGATATGTGTGCTACAACATACGTCAACAAGATCACCATGAAGTGCCTGGAGTTCAGAGGTCAGAGCCTGTCAGCAGACCACGGTTTAGTGATAATTATCGTGCCTCTGAATGAAAGCTTTTTCCACTACGTTGTTTCCTGTGGTGGCCTTTCGTGTTTCCTGTTGTGTCCTGTCCACTTCACTGTACTTCTTTCTGTGGTGCCCAACAGTGTTTCTGTGGCGTCATCTACTGTTTTCTGTGGTGCAGGCCAGGAAGTGCCCTCCCCTCCACTCTAAAAAAGAAGACACCGGCTCAACTTAAAAAAAATAAACGTTAACAATTTGCACAGATCATTGTGAGAAACTCAGCTCAGCCCTTATTGAGTAAATCCCATGAGATTCTTACAATGACACCAACTCAATTAGTTTAGTCCAACCAACGTAATGTGACCCACCATAATTTCAAGGATAAGGCTCTGGTGGTTAAATTACTTCATCGACATTATTCTACCTTCTTTATTTTACTTCCGTTATACTCCGAAATGTCCATGGTATTAATAACAGAATATATCACACATAGCAGTTCCAATTTTATGATCAAACAATTTATTTTAAAACTCATGACGCAAACTGTCATCTTGTGCCAACAATACTCAAATACCCAGATGAGTTTTAACCCAAACTAAAAGTGTGTTTGGGAGCTCCAAATGAAGACATGAAGCCAGATGTTTGAGAGCTTTTACCGGGAAGCTGGCCTTGACCAAGACGAAAACAACAATATTTTACAGTTATTGATGCAGAGTGGACATTTCGGCTATCTTAGGCTGAACATTATTAGAAATTGTAACATCAATTTCCATCATTATGCAGATGATACTTAGCTATATATGCCTGTAAGCTCAAATGACTACAATTCTATCAACAGCTGAATTTCATGTATCTCAGACACAATGACTTATTGGAGCCAAAGCTGAGAGAAACTGTCTGAACATCTAAATCTACTGACACTGAAGAACAGGTCAGAAACCTCTGTGAACATCACATTAGACATGTTACTTAAGTGTTAATGTGATTAAGACACGTGTAGGTATAGAATTTGGTGTGTACCAGCTCTGTATGGAAAGTGTCCTGAGACAACTTCTGTTGTGATTTGGTGCTACATAAATAAAATTGAAAATGTGCCTGTTAGGTCTCTTAAATCCTCTGACTGAAACCTCTTGACTGTTCCTGAAACAGAGCTAAAAGCCACAGAGAGGCAGCCTTTGTTAATTCAACCCAAAACTCTGGAGCAGACTCCCTGATGACTGTTTTATCTGGTCTGATTCTGCTGTTTTAATTCTACTTTTTGTTTTATCACACATTGTTTGCTTTAACGTTAAGCACTTTGTGTTGCATGTCATGCATGAATTGTGCTGTAGAAATAGTTTTATTCTTACAGTACACTATAGTGTTTTATATGGTGTTCTGTTGAGGGCTGGGGAAATTATTAGACTCCAAATGCACAACACAGATACTGATGGGTTGAATAATTAAAAAGGATTATGATCACTGTGTGACATTCAGTACTGATCCAACAAAGAGCAGGCAGGCAGGTCAGGTGAGTCCACAGGTTTTCTGGTGGTGGACTGGCGCTGGCCAGACTTGGCAGATTGACCCTACGTTTACACGTTAGTGTAAAGGTTTTTTTCACGGAAAACGGTCATTTTTAAAAACTCCAGCCAAAGTGGAAATTTCTGAAAACGCTGGTGATGTGTTGCCGTGTAAACAGGGTTAAACGGCATTTTAGGTTTCCGAAACGTCACAACATGCGACTGAAAATGCTTAACGTCATGTGAGCGACCTTGTTTACACTCGCGCCCATAGGTTTGGCAAAGTTATGATGGCGCTTCAATTCAGTTCAATTTATTTGTATAGCGCCAAATCACAACAGAACTTGTCTCAGAACACTTTCCATATAGAGCTGGTACAGACCAAGCTCTTTTATCTACAAAGAAACCAACAATTTCAATTCGCTTGACGGCATATTTATCCGGGTTCATGTAAATGACAGCATTTTTGAAAACAAAGTTGTATGCACGATGTTACTTTGGAAAACGGAGGGGCTAAAATATCCGTTTTCCAAAATACCCTGCTGCGTGTAAATATAGCCTCAGTTACTGGGAAAACAGGCAAGACAAAAAACTAGAGCACAGAACAAGAGAAAGAAGAGCGGTATGTGGCCGCGGCGCGTCACCAGGCTGGTTTGGCTACATTGGCTGCAGCTGCGGCGGCTGATTGGCACAGGGAGCAGGTGCAGGTGTGCCATGATTGCAGAGAACCGCCCAGTGCAGACGCATCCGCGAGGACAGACACAAGAAGAGAATAACTTGACACAAAGGGACAGGGGGAAGACACAGAAAAACACAAGAAAAGACAAAGAGAGGGACGAGGAAGGAGTCCTTCTGACAGTTTTCTGTACTGCACTATGATGAGCTCTGTGGTTTCCGCCGGGGTTTTTATGGTGTTCCATTATGGTGCTCATTAGTGTTTCCTGTGCTGCTCTATACTGTTGCTCTGTGACATCCTGTAATGTTTTCTGTGTTGTAGTATAGTGTGCCAAGTGATTCCTGTTTGGGACAGGAAGCAGCCAGTGTTCGGGTACATATGGTCAAACAAATTAACCTGTACAGCAGGTTGATATTTTGGTCTCATCTTGTTTCAGACTCGAGTGGCGAGCCGCTGTGTCTCATCAGCTCTTCTGTGGAGTCTGGAGCTGAACTACTCAAAGTGCAGTATTTAAAGGTGATGACATCAGTGACTTGCATGCCATCTGATTGGTGTTGAGATGCACAGATATGCTTTTATATGTTAGAGCACAAAGTGATCACTGAGCAGAGATTCAAACTGACTTTTGTTTAAATTTTCAACTACCTTCAGCTGTTTGACTGTGTTTCCTCAGGCCGACCGTTCGGGCCCAAACTTCTCCACAGTCTACAAGAGCACCGAACAGATGATCAATGTGGGTCCACAAACAGACACACTGATTAGCAGCTGGTGTTTGTTATTGAAGCTTCAGCTGGACAGGTTTTACGGTCATGTCAGCTAGTGTTTGTTTGTGCATGTGCAATGACAACTGTACACCTAGTGATTTTATGAAATGCTTCATTCTTATGGCCTGTCATTTTCTAATGCTCAAGGACTGCATTTGAAAGAAACTCTAAGTTAGCAACAACTACAGGGAAAATAGGAATTTGCTTGATAGTAGATCTCTTTCTGTACCTGTTGGCTGACTTGCTGTGCTTCACTCTGAGACTCTGCGGGTCACGTTCGTTTGCAGTTAGTTGAAAATGATCAAGTTAAAGGTTGTTATCACGGTCATTTACTCTGCCTCTCCAGGTGACCTTCACCTCACTTGACCTCATGCTCCACACTGAGGCTCTGCTGTCAGCAATCAACTTCCTGTCGGCGGCACTGTCATCTGGCAGAGTCTCGTCTCCAGAGAGAGAGATCAGACTAAAGACAGAGGGCAAGACGGTGTCCACCAAGTCCAGTCAGTATAACACACAGACACACACACACACACACACACACACACACACACACACACACACACACACACACGATGAGCTCAAATATCATCCCAGTATACGTGTTGCGAAAACAAACTGCTGCACTGTGGTTTTAAAATCTCCTCAAAATCATGAACTAAAACTCAGCGTGTCTTTGACATGTCATGTTGTGTTTCCTGTCAGCCACCCTGGTGTCACCTGCAGGCAGTGAGGTCATCGACCTTAAGGTGATGGTGACACTGGGAGCCTTCAATGTCCTGGTGTGTGACCAGAGCTGCAACATGGCCGACATCAAGATCCAAGGTACCAAATCCCAGCTCAGTGTTTTTGTCTGCTGTCATTTGTCGACTGTAACCCTGATTTACCCAGTGTGATGTGTCCTTCAGGTATTAATGGCTCTTTGCTGATGCAAGGACCACAAACTCATTTATCCGCTCGCCTGAGAGATTTCATCGTCCTCAACGTTGATCCGAGAAGCATCCACAAAAAGGTCTGTATTAATGCTGATTACTCTTACAGAGATCACGTTTAAGCGGCAGTTTTTGCCAGCTCATTGACCTGTTAGCAGTCCATCCTCTCCTCTCCCTTTCAGTTATGACATCAAGACTGATGATATTTCTGTTGTTTTTCATGCACCTTACATAATTGTGAACTTACAGTAGTGTTGGATGAGCTCACAGCATAGAACAACCTGGACTACCTCAAACGAGGACAGACAACTTTAAATCTACATAAGCTCCCTTTTTATATATCAGATTATTCAGGACTACTGTAGATGACCTGCAAGCACCAGGAGGGTAGCATCCAGGACTGTCCTTGAACAGTCTGGACTACATGGGACTGCCTCAGATGACCTCTATTCTTTGCTGCTGCACTGAGGTTTAATGAAAGTTGTGGAACTCTTTCTGTCGTTCAGGCCATCTCCATCGTGGGTGACGAGGTGTTCAGCTTCACCATGAGTCTGACTCCTAACGCCACGGAGGGCGCTGGTTATGCCGACACCTCCAAAACTGATGGCAGAGTGAAGCTGAATGTGGGCTGCATCCAGGTGGTTTACCTGCACAAGTTCATCATGTCTCTGCTGGTGAGCATCACACTGCTGAGTCAGAGAGACTTAACTTTTATTTTTATGTGCCTCAGTCATGTTTGAATTAGTCCGTGAAAAGATACGAAATTCTTAGACACTTCATATTTGTTTTTCTTTTTCAAAAGCATGGCATACCTTTTGCTCGTTTGATTCATCAGTTTTGTTGTTTTTGTTGTTGAAGACAAATCTTCAGACTCAATAACTATTTTGTTTGTCTTTTAATTCAGAATTTCACCAACAACTTCCAGACAGCTAAAGACGCTCTGAGCGCTGCGACAGCTCAGGCGGCGGAGAAGGCGGCATCAAGCGTTCGAGACTTCGCCCAGAAGAGCTTCCGCCTGTCTGTGGACATCAATCTGAAGGCTCCGCTAATCATCATCCCCCAGTCCTCCACCTCTTACAATGCACTTGTGATGGACCTGGGTCTCATCACAGTGGGAAACAGCTTCTCTCTGCTGCCGGTCGAATCATGCCCACTGCCAGCCGTCATCGACAGCATGGACGTCCAACTTACGCACCTCAAACTCTCCAGGTCAGTTTGTTTATTCAGATTCAGGGATATGCTCCAGAAAGAGCAAAACATCCTGAAAGCAAAGATTGCAGTGATTGAATTTTGTCAGGACTAAAGATATCAACACCAAGAATTATTTCAAACTGTTCTTTCTTTGTACTTTTTATATGAACAACACAAGCAGAAATTAAACGTTCCTTTGGAGCAATCACAGTTGACACTTATTACGCATTATTTAAACTCTGGTTCCCTGTTGTCTATCAGGACCTGCCTGGACCAGGCATTGGGTCAACCCAATACCGAGCTGCTGGAACCAGTAAACCTGCACTTGAACATCAAGAGGAACCTGGCAGCTTCCTGGTACAAGAAGATGGTCGCTGTGGAGATCAATGGAGATCTGAAGCCCATGAAGGTAGGAGGAGGAAGAGAAGGAAGAGGAGGAGTGGGTCCTTATGGACTGGAAAACCTTCAGCTCAGCTCATCTTCACAGGACAAACCAGTACAGCTGGTGGTTTTTGATTTAAATCACTCATCAGACTGGTACCCCAGACAGCTTGTTCTTTAAAGGTTCATACTTGAAATTATTATCCGCAGGACAGAAAGATTTATTATTATTATTTCAGTTTTATTTTCATATAACCTCTGCTTATATATCCAACGACTTTTCATCCTTTGTTTTATCTGATTCTTTTTTTGTAAACTAGAATCTTCTTCCTCTCCTTTCGGCTGCTCCTGTAAGGGCTCTTCATAGCAAACCACCTGTTTCCATGTCTTTCTGTCCTGCATCTTCCTTCAATCAATAGTGCGAACAAGACCCTTGATGCAGTCTCCCCTCCACCTTGAATACATCCGTCACTCTTACCACTGTCGCTCTGCCCTGATACATGTCCTGCACATACGTCTCTGCTCCTCCAGATGTCCTCATGTCATATGCTCCAGGTCTATAAAGCCACAGCGCAACTCCTTCTGATCTTCTCAATCTGATGCTTTCCATCATTATTTGCTTAAAGCAGACAGCATCTGTTGTGCTCTTTCCTGACATGAAACCATACTGCTGCTCAATAATCGTCACTTAACTTCACCTAGCTTCAATTCAATTCAATTCAATTTTATTTGTATAGCGCCAAATCACAACAGAAGTTGTCTCAGGACACTTTCCATACAGAGCTGGTACAGACCAAACTCTTTATCTACAGAGGACCAACAATTCCCCCATGAGCAGCACTTGGCGACAGTGGCGAGGAAAAACTTCCTTTTAACAGGCAGAAACCTCAGACTGAACCAGACTCTGGGTGGGCGGCCATCTGCCTCCACCGGTTGGGTGAGAGAGGAAGAGCGAGAGAGGGAGAGTGAGACAGACAGACAGACAGACAGACAGACAGACAGACAGACAGACAGACAGACAGACAGACAGACAGACAGACAGACAGACAGACAGACAGAAATGCAGTCAGAGAGAGAGAGAGACAGAGACAGAGAGACAGACAGACAGACAGACAGACAGAGACAGAGAGACAGACATGCAGTCACAGTAACAGTGACAGTGGATGTAATAACAGCAGTAGCAGTTGCAGTGGATGTCAGGCAGGGCCAAGGCAGGAGACGCAGCTGAAATCCACAATCCAGATTCAGCCACTGTCCATGGGAACCTGCAAGACGACAAAGCACAGAGACTCCGGGGAAGGAGCTCAGTTAGTAACACGCCGTGGTAGGACATGAGAGCGTGCAGATGGAGAGGGACAGAAGGACAGAGGAGCTCGGTGTGTCTTTGGATGTCCCCCGACAGTCTAATCCTATAGCAGCATAACTAGGGGCTGGTCCAGGACCAGCCTGAGCCAGCCCTAACTATAAGCTTTATCAAAGAGGACAGTTTTAAGACGACTCTTAAATGTAGAGACAGTGTCTGCCTCCCGGACAAAGACTGAAGATGGTTCCACAGGAGAGGAGCTTGATAGCTAAATGCTCTGACTCCTGTTCTGCTTTTTGAGACTTTAGGAACCATAAGTAGAAATGCATTCTGGGAACACAGTGTTCGAGTAGGGCAATAACCTAACCCCCCCCCCCCCAGCCATATTGTTTCATATCCCATAAAGCAGAATCTGAAGGAATGCATTTCAGGTCAGAACATTTAAGGGATCACCCAGTGACCACGGTGGATAATTTTGTTTTTGACTAAGTGAGGATTTTACCCAGCATCATTGTCTTTACGCCCTGCAGGAGGACCAAACCCCCTACAGCTTCTTATTTAATACCATAGCATGTAGAAACAGTATTGTGATACTGGACATATGAGGCTCTTTCTCAGTTAGTAACTGAACCTTTTTCCCCATTAAAAGACCATAAAAACAACATACTTACCATTTCTGTCATTGTTTTTGCAACCAGCTGAGATGTGCACCACCGAAGGTACAGTTGGCTCCGAGCACAGTCGTCTCCTGTAGTGCTGAAGCGCAGCGTCACTCGTCTCCTCTGTGTGGTCTGTAGTGATCTGACGTGACAGACTGTAGACGTTCCATCGGATCCTATCCCTGTTCTCTGTTCCCTGTTCTCTGTTCCCTGTTCTCTGTTCCCTGTTCTCTGTTCCCTGTTCTCTGTTCCCTGTTCTCTGTTCCCTGTTCTCTGTCTGCCTGCTCAGTAAAGCTTTGCTCTACGCACCGTGTATCAACGTTCAGAAAAATGCCGTGAGGTCAGCTCTATTTTTGCCAGGCAGCTGGAGACTGTGGGCTTAAATTGAATTATTAAATACACTCGTAATTTCTTACCAATTTAGTCTCAACATATAATCGGCAGAAGTAGTTTTTTGTGTTTGGCGTTAGAAGGGGAGAAAGACGTTTTCGGTCATTATTTTCAGATATGTTGGACTATCCTTTAACCTCTCACGTTAATTACTGAAATCATGTGACTGTCGGAGTGTCACATTTGACTCGTGTAGCGTGAGGTCAGCACACCTGAGTTGGTCTGTAATGAGTGCAGTGTCTGTGCTCGTCTGCAGGTGGAGCTGAGTCAGGATGACCTGAAGGTGCTGCTGAGGATCCTGATGGAGAATCTGGGAGAGGCTGGCAGTCTGGAGCCCATTGCCCCGAGACAGGAAGCCAGTCTGCAGCTCCGAGCAGCCGCTGGCCCCTCGGCAGGTACGTCAGACAGAAACGGGATCATTTGTGTTCCGATATATTCGCACACATGTGCTGAAATATCCACACTGAAATTGGTTTAGCTTCTGTTTTTCAGCTGATGACAGCTTGAGATCCGCTTTCAGTTTTCAGTTGTTTCATCTCCTGTTTTTCTTGATTCCTGGTCCTTTCCAGAGTGTTGTTGATGTGGTCTGTGTTTATGATGTCAGGTGTTGTTGAGAAGCCAACTGTAAGCAGTGATGAAGAGGAGGATGAAGCCCTGGAGAGTATGAAGTTTAACTTCAACATCGAGTCTCTTGGTCTGGTTCTGTACAGCGACGACCCAAAACAGGTCAGTCTGCCCACAGAGAGCAGCTGCTGCCATCCTTCTCAAGGCAGTATTATTTTTAGACTTTTCTATTTTAAACAATGCGCGCGCGCACACACACACACACACACACACACACACACACACACACACACACACACACACATATATATTAGTGCTGTCAATTGATTAAAATATTTAATTGCGATTAATTCCATGAATATTATAGTTAACTCACAATTAATCACAAATTAATCGCACATTTTTATCTATTCTAAATGTCCCATTAATTATCATTTTAATACTCTTATCAACATGGAAAAGTGGATCGGCTTGCTTTGTGCAAATGTCTTTTATTGAAAAATGGCGCTGTAATGGCGACAGGTGGAGAGCGTCTTGTAGTGCGTTGAGTTTGTTTGTTGAATAAGTGTGCTCCTGTCCGTTAGAGTTTGAATGAATGAATGATACCACGCTATTTATTAATGTTTGTCTTGCTGGACATTCTCATCATAGCGAGATCAAAGCCTGTAAATGACACTTTTCATGATGAGGAAATGCGGGCTGCTGCTGCTCTGCACAGCTGAGTTCCTACTGGCAGCGTCTGGGAGACATGGAGGCGAAATCCTGCGGTCTAACCGGGAGGATCTGCTGCTCCTGCGGAACATGGATTACCCTGCACCGAACATGGATAACTGTGGTGAGCTGGTACGACGCAAACCGGGTCGCGGTCACCGGCGGAAAGCTCCGATGAGGAAGCGGGGAAGGAGAGGCGGAGTGAGGCAGAGGCCGAAGAGACTAACCGGCACACGGAAAAGCCCACCGCTTCCCTCTATTATGCTCGCCAACGTGCGCTCATTACGCAATAAACTGGACGAACTACAGGCAAACATATCATGCCAATGGGTGTACAAGGAGGCCAGTCTGATCTGTCTCACTGAAACCTGGCTTGACAACACGATCGCGGACTCCGAGCTCTTGCTGGACGGATTCGGTGCTCCGCTCAGATTGGACCGGGACACTGTGAGTTGCCAGAGGAAACACGGGGGCGGGTTGTGTGTATTTGAATAAGGACTGCTGATGTGAAAGACTCTTGTTGTACACCTGATCTGGAGATGCTGGCTGTGTCATTCAAGTATCTTCCCCGGGAGTTTGGTCAGCTGGCTCTAGTTCTTGTTTACATCCCTCCCTCTGGCAACGTCATACGCGCGTCAGAGGCTATAGCTGCCTGCGTCCACCAGATTGAAAGTGCATCCCCAGACTCCCCTGTTCTCATCTTAGGGGATTTCAATGGCTGCAGGCTAAATAAGACACTTCCAACCTACCAACAGTATGTCACATGCGCTACCGGAGGCGACAAAACAATCGACCTCTGTTATGGAAATATAAAGAACGCATTTAAAGCATACAAAAAACCACCTGTTAGCACTGCAGACCATAATGCTGTTCATCTGATCCCTGCCTATCGCACAAAACTACAGAGAGAGGGCGTGGCCAAGAAGTTGGTGAAAAGGTGGGATGGAGATGCAGTTGAGACTCTACAGGGCTGCTTCCAATGCACAGAATGGGACGTGCTCACTGATGGGAGCAGCCTTGAGGAGGCCACTGAGGTGGTTACCCACTATCACCTTCTGTGAGGAAATGACTGTCCCTACAAAAACTGTAAAGGTGTTTTCTAACAACAAGCCCTGGATCACAAAAGCCCTGAAAAAAACTTTCAATGAAAAGAAAATAGCATTTAACTCAGGGAACAGAATTGAGTCTAAACTCATCCAAAACAGATTTAATAAAGAAATAAAAGCAGCCAAGAGAGGGTACAAGGAGACGGTCGAGAAACTTTTTCAGGAAGGCAATGCCAGGGACGCCTGGCAAGGCCTCCCCAACAATTCAGCATCATTAAATACAGGGACAAGGGACCCTGTCAACATGGCAGAGGACCTTCATCAATTCTACTGCAGGTGTGACCAGTCTGACTTCTCACAGGAGAGGAAGGAGCTGATAGCTGAGCTCACTCCAATGACACCCACCCAAGTAAACCTGGAGCTGCAACAGGACCCGACCGGATCTGCGGGCGGCTGCTAAAGTCCTGCTGCAGTCAGCTGGCCATCTCTTCAACAGCTCCCTGTCTGAACATTCAATCCCGTCACTCTGGAAATCCTCCATCATTTGTCCAGTCGCCAAAAAGAGCAATCCCACCTGTGATAATGATCGGCCAGTAGCATTAACATCTCTGGTAATGAAAGGCTTTGAAAGGCTTATTCTTTCCCAGCTTTGGGAGGAGGTCAGTATGCATGCTGACCCCCTTCAGTTTGCATACAAACAACACAGGGGTGTGGATGATGCTGTACTGACGCTGTTGCATGGTGCTTACACTCATCTCGAGAAGCCCAAGTCATTCATCAGACTGGTGTTTGTGGACTTCTCGAGCGCCTTTAACACTGTGCAACCTCACCTGATGGGACGTAAGCTACTTCAGATGGACGTCAACCCGCCCCTGATCCTCTGGATCCTCTCTTTCCTGACCAACAGGCAACAGAGGGTCAGAGTTAATGGTCACCTCAGCTCATCCAAGTCTGTCTCCACAGGAGCCCCACAGGGCTCTGTAATCTCACCTGTCTTGTACACTCTGTACACCGATGACTGCAGAAGCACTAACCCAGCCATAACATACATTAAATATTCTGAGGACACTGTGATCATGGACACCACAAACACGCCAGGACAGCTACAGTCTGAGATGGACATTTTTGCAGAGTGGTGCAGGCGGAACTGCCTCGATCTCAACCCTTCAAAAACGAAGGAAGTGGTTGTCGACTTCCACAAGAACCCCACCATCATCCCCACTCTGCCACTCAACAACCAGCTGGTAGAGAGGGTTGAGTCATACAGATACCTCAGGACAATAATTGATCACAGACTCACCTTCCAATCAAACAGTGAAACCGTCTTTTCCAAATGTCAGCAGCGTCTCTTCTTCCTGAGAAAGCTTCGCAGACTCCAGGTTCATCAGTCCGTCCTTTTTACAAATGCTTCATTGAATCTGTAATCACCTTCAACACATCAGCCTGGTTCGGTTCACTATCTAACATCCATCGCAACCCACTAAACAAAATCATAACAATGAGCAGTAAAATAATCGGTCTGGAGCAGGAATCACTCATCCACATTTACAGAAGGCTTAAATTAAAAGGTACACACAGCCTCAGATATCACTCACACACTGCACAGCCATCACAGTCTGCTGCCCTCAGCTCTGACATACAGATCATTTGCATTCAGGACTAAGAGAGCCACGTCAAGCTTTGTACCACATCCATCCGGCTCATGAACGCCTGACTTATGTATGTACATGGTTGTTTACTCCACTCCTTTAACTCGACCAGGGATTGCTCTTATTTATTTATTAACTATATTTTTAACAATTGTTTTTATCATATGTGTTTATTGTGCTTGCAGGCTTTATTTTCTTCTCTCCAATTTTTACTGTTAATTGATGGTTGATCGTTGTATTTGTTGATTGATTGTGGTATATTGTGTTGTGTTCCTGGTTACGTGAACTGTACACGCACTGATGCTCTGCACATGAAGCTCCTAACGGATAAATAAAGTTCTCTGAAGTTGAAAACAACATGTAGTGTTATATCTCACACTAACATTCACATTTGAATGAATCAAATCACACAGTTTAACACTGTCAATAAACAGATGACAAAAAAATAAATACTTGGTTACAAAAAAGCCCCTTCAACAGCCCTTTCTAAGGGATTAAGACAGGGTGATACAAGATCAAGTCAAAGGTCACATCATTGTAAAGTAGGACTCAGCCTGTAGTGCATTTAAACCACGGCTGAAACTTTCCTTTCTTAAGTTTCCTCTGAACATAACAGCAGTCAGACTGTGATGCTCTGTGTTTATTCAGCAGAGGCTCATCAGCCTCTTATTTCTCTCCAGAAACAATGAACATTTCTTGGCTCTGGCTGCAGTCAGCTTGTTCTTAGTTGCGGCATCCATCTGTCTCTGTGGACAGCCGTCCATTGTCGCCTGGTTTTGACGAGGAGGCGGCGGAGAATTTGCATTTCGCCGTGTGTTTGACCAAAAGTGGTGTTTCAGACCGGATGTGCTGCGGTGATAATTCAGTTCACACCAACAACACACACACAGATAACTTTGGTCTTGTCAGTCGACCCATCTGGCAACGTTTGAAACTAAACTTTCCATCAGAATCTTGTTCGCATCCATTTCGGCGTTTCGCACCAAGACCAAACATGTGCGTGGGGCGTGTCTGTTGTGTTGTTTACAATCGTATCCTGTAGTTTTTGTAACGTTACTAGCAGTGACCACAGCTTATAAAAAACTACAAGTTCACGAGGTCACAAAGAGCGTTAATCTCGCGATAAAAAAATGACGCCGTTAAAATTGATTTGCATTAACGTGTTAATAAGGCAGCACTTATATATATGTGTGTGTGTGTGTGTGTGTGTGTGTGTGTGTGTGTTGTGTGTGTGTATTTGTTTTTTTTCTATGTCTCCTTCTTTATTATTGTTGTCTGTAACAACTGAATTTCCCGAGCGTGGGATCAGTTTGTCTTGTCAGCTGGTTCAGGGTCAGCACGGTGGTTGTTGGATGTCTGATTGTTCCTGTTTTCTGCAGCAGTCAGACCTGCAGCACCAGGAGAAGCTCAGACTGGGCGAGTTCGCACTCCACCGACTGAAAACTTCAGGGAAGATCCTGACCGACGGCAGCATGGAGGTTACCACGGTCCTTGCCGCCTGCACGCTGGATGACCTGAGGAGGGACGTGGAGCGGGTGACCTCGCGGTAACCATCACATGACCTGTACTTGTAGTGACCTGTAAACCTGTGGCTGTTATCAGTCAATGTTTAATCATATTGATTATGATCTCATTCACCGTGAACCTGCTGTGTTAACTTGCCTGAGCTCTGCTTGCTGTGTTCGCCTTTTTGCTCGTGGCTGCAGGATGGTCGGCCGGAGAGACGAGAAGAGCTCTGAGGCGATGATCGATGTAACATACCGACAGAGCGCCGCAGAGCGTGAGGTGGTGGCTGTTCTGCAGAGATTTTACCTGTGTGCCAGTGTGGAGTTCCTGATGGCTGTGGCAGATTTCTTCTTGCAGGCTCTGGCACATAGTTCGTCTCTGACCGCCGCCTCTGCCCAGAGCGACAGGCTGCCACTGAGACAGACTGCTGAGCCTCAAGGCAACGCCAAGACGGGTAAGACCAAGAGACCCCAAGACTAAGACAAAGATAGGGCAAATGGACAAAACAAATAACCCCGATTTGAAATATATGACTTATATTCAGTAACAGCAATATTAAGTCAAACAATAGATGTATTCTCAATAAGTCAGTTAAAAGAAATCAAGAGTTTCTGTGCAGGTTTTCAGATAAATATTGACCTGAATTGAAAAAAAAAAAAAGCTAATCGGTAACATTTCTATTTTTGTTAAAAAGTAAAATTAGCTTTCAGTCTAGTTTTTCAGAAGCAGAAAGAAAGAAAGCACACACAGACGTCATGTGCTGGTTTTCACTTCGTCCTCTTTCTTTAAGCCAGTAGCTTTAAACAGTGCAAAGTTTATTCCTGAGCTCTCTAATATCTGAAAATATAACATCACGTGTAAACATTGCTTCATCTGCTCTCTGTTTGATTACTTTTGTTGTGGTGAAACATTATTAAAATGTACATCTTAGACCAAAGAAATGGAATAAATGTTGGAGCACGTCTGGCTGGACCTTCTGATAGCTCAGCCTATGGCAGCCAGAACATCTACACTAGTCATCAAATGATGTGTCCTCAGTAGCGTTCATGAAGAGGGAAACTGTAAACTGAAGTGACATTTTGTGTTAATATCAAAAAATACCCCCATTTTGAGAGATGCAAAATGAGGTTTTCTGATTTTGTCAGTATTATACTGCAGATTTGGAGCTGTCCAATCACTGACTTCTGAAATGTGATTCACAAATTGTTGGCAGGTGAAGCACAGATAGAGTTGTGTGTCTGCATAGCAATAGAAAGGCAGAATATACACACTGAAAAGAACTGTGCGAGACATTTGTAGTGTTTCTGAACTCGTCAGCGTAGTCGTCCTGAACTGGACCAGACCAACATTTCAGGCTCTGGACAAGGAGATCATAATAGACTGTATCAAATGCAATTAGGGAGTGCCAGATTAAATGTTTTTCTTGTAGCGCAATTATTGATATTGTCAAAGAAAGTTTAGACTGTTCAGCATGAAAGACAAAGACAGATATAAAGAGTGCAGTGTAATCCAAACCGTGCTGACATGACAGAACCCAGAAACCCGTCTGCAGTGCTGAAACCATCTTCTCCCTGCAGCCTTGACGGTGCGGACTCGTCTTCGGGCCGTGGTGGTGGACCCTGAGGTGGTTTTCGTGGCCAGCCTGATGAAGGCCGACGCCCCCGCCCTTGTGGCCTCGTTTCAGTGTGACTTTACCCTGCAGGCTGAAAAAGACGGTACACAGAACACGAGAGCCAACCTGAGGGAGCTGAAAGTCCTCGCGTGTCCATTCATCCGAAACATGGAGGCCAACGCCGTCACCACCGTAAGAGCACATCTGCTGTCCCAGCAGGTCACATCTTGCCCTTACTGTACCAACATTCTGCGTTCATTAATCCTGCTGTTATTCCAGCCTGTCTTCGCTAGGAAAACAACTGTATTGGTTGTCAGTGCGAGTAGGTTAATATGGCCCATATTTACGTCTGTTGTCAGGTCATGACCACCATTGGCTGAAGTTATTATAACGACAGCAAATGAGGAAGCTAGGTGGCGTAGTATAGGAAGGTGAAGTGAATGGACAGGTCAAACAAAGGACTTTCACCCAGGAGACCACTTATTTTAACTTACATAATGGACTTAAGTTACATCACTTTCATAACTGTCATGTTTTTAATCCAGACTGTGATCTTTTCTGAGTCTGAATCTGAAGGTCTGGTACCCCTGTCGCTGGTACTCTCTAACAGCCAGATATGTCGTTTTAGGGTTTGACCTATTCAGTGGTTTAGGTATGAGGATGTCTTGCATAATTTTCTTTGAGGTTTTCTGCTGAAACACTTCAAACTGCTGCTCTGTGACTCATCAGTCTGACTCCTAACCCTAACCCTGTCCAATAGGTGTTGAGACCCTGCTCAGTTGCCTTGGAAACTAAAACCCAGCCCAACCAACCGCTGAGCGGCTCTGTGATGGTGGAGGAAGTTATTGTCAAGGTATGTTCGTGAATCACAATTTCAAAAAAAAAAAAAAAAAAAAGATTCATGGATCTATCAAATACAACTATCCTACAGATAACACATTAAAATGGACCACATTTTAAGATAAAGATCAGTTAATCCAGGAAAAATATAACAAATAAGAAAATGTACTTTCATGAGAAGTTTGGTTTCAAATTTGTCATGTTTAAAATCAGATTTTCAGATGTTTTCTCATTCAGGCCGGGAGGTCAAACTGGTTCGTTTACACTCTGCTCGACTGAGTTGTTAGATAATGTAAAGTCATGGTTCAATGAAAAGCCACATCAAGAAGGTACGTCTTGTTTGCTTTTAAAAGCATCATCACTCTCAGCTACCCTCAGGTCTGCAAGGAGGCTGTTCCAGAGACGAGGACCAGAACAATAAAAGGACGTCTCACCGTGGGTTTTTGTGCGGACTTTTAGTATAATTAAAAGGCCAGTGCCAGAACACCTGAGGGTTCTAGAAGGTTCATATCTGACAAACAGGTAGGAGCCTTATAAACCGATCAAAGGATCTTAAAATCAGGCCTGAAGCAAACAGATAGGTGGTGCAGAGACTTCAGATTGCAGAGCAGTAATCAATTCTACAGGTAATAAAAGTGCATTAGTGTCTCTGTATTGGCTCGAGAGACAAATGGTGGCACTCTGGCCTTGTTTTTCAAATGATAAAATGCAGCCTTAGTAATAGTTTTCTGATACGAGGTTCAAAACTGAATCAAAGATGACCTGCTGGCAGGGGTTTGGTGGCAGTGCAAGCAGTTTCCTCATGGAGTTTATCTCTCTGAGCTTCAGATCCAACAACCAAAACTTCAGTTTTGTCCTGGTTGAGCTGTAAAAAATTCTCAGCCATCCATAATTTGATCTAAACTAGAGTTAAAAAGAGCATCCGTTGGCTGTGGGTCATCAGGAGACACGGCCATGTAAAGCTGTGAGGCTCCAGCATAGATGTGGAAATTGATGCCGTGCCTTCTGATGAAGTTTTCAAGTGGCAACATGTAAAGATTAAAAAGAGAAGAACCTAAAATTGAACCTTAAGGAACCCCACAATTCGTTTTAGAGCTTTCTGATGAGGATAGGGTTAGAATGAATTACAATGAATTCTTCAAAGCAGCTAAAAACAGCACAGAGATGCCAATCAAACTGTGGTCTTCTGAATCCAAGGCTGCACTTACATCAAGCAATACTAATATGGGGGGCCTTTTCACATCCATACTGGATCTCAGGTCATTCTCAACTGGTACTGTCTGTACTATGATTGTTCCAAAATCAGATTGATATTTTTCAAAATATAGTAAAAAAATATAATGTGTGGATAGCCTTGGTTACAGTATGTTGTTAACATCAGCACAGTGGCAGAAATGATGGAGAGGTTCCAGGTGGGAAATGTACAGTCATTGAACTCATCACCATTGCGCCTTTGTCCTGCAGATTTCTCCGTTCATCCTCAACACAGTGATGACGATAACAGCTGCCATGACGGCGAAGCAGTGTGACGAGCAGAATGAGGAGTCCAAGGCGGATGTCGGTGACCTCTGGTCAGTCATGAACATCTATGGCTGTAACTTCTGGTTCCTGGGAGTGGATCAGGCCACTGAGGTCACAGAGAGCTTCAAAGAGCAGGACGGACGCAATGAGGGTGAGAGCTTTGCTGCGGAGATCAAGGTACGACATTTCAGCTGCTCCAAAGGCGATTTTATTCTGAAACTTCATAACGAGACTGTCAGATCTGATTGCTGTTGACAAGGTGCTTTCGCCTCACAGGTGGTCCAGGTGACTCTGGAGTCTGGTTTGGGTCATCGGACTGTCCCTCTGCTGCTGGCTGAGTCCTCCTTCAGCGGATCAGCCAAAAACTGGTCTTCTCTGCTGCAACTGAGAGGCGACATGACGCTGGAGGTGAGAACTGATCCTTCGTACTCGTACTGGAACCTGAACTCTTACTGACCCACAGAACCTGGTCTTCTGTTTAGTGAGGATACTTCACATAGATGGCCTCCTTGACCCTTCCCCGTCTGATATGACGCTCCTGATCTTTAAAAGGGTTTGTTCTGTGGTAAATGTGTGAAATTGTCTGAGTCCTCTCCACAGGAGAGAGAGACTGAGAGGCTGTTCAGTTTCCATACGTAAGTCCTGAGACTCCTCGCTGCACTTGACCACAGAAACAACGTCACTCTGGAGACGTGTGGGAGTCCGGTCCTTTGGATGGACGGGCGCTGTTTTAGTGTGTTCAGAGGTTTAGGAGACAGGGACGTTGTGCTTGGAGACAACTCTTCAAACTTTTCAGACGCTCCAGCTGCAGATGGGATGCCGATGTGGTGTCTTCAGTCACTAACCCCTTTTCCTTGATTGCTTCCAGTACTGAGTTAATGTGACCCGTGAAAGAAAGATCTCCTGGCTCTTGATTTTCACTTTCAACTTCAACTTTATTTATATAGCACTTTAAAAACAACCAGAGTTGAAACAAAGTGCTGTACAATTTATAGACAAAACAATAATAGTGGAATAAGATAAATAAAACAGGAATAAACACTAAAATAATTGTTTTATTGTTTTTAAAAACAATTAAAAGCAATAAAACAACAAGTAAAAACTCTCATGTGGAGGAATAAAAGTGGGTTTTAAGACGAGTTTTAATTTTGATCTTGATTTTGATCTCATGACTTGTTTTTCCGGTCCCGACAGTTCACTGCCTGTCTCTTGTATTTACTTGTGGGATCATACTTTGACATGTCATATGTGTCACTATGAATAAGGAGTGTCAGTATTCAACAACACTGTAAGTTGCTGGGAACTCCATCTCCAGGGACATTTCATCTCAGGTCATATGACTTTTGTATCTCAGGTCATGTGCTGGTCTGTGACTTTGTATATATTTCTTGCCAGCGTTAGAGAGATCTCGGTTATTGCTCTTTTAATTGTCCTGTGATTTTGATAAACCTTTTTAACAGTTTACATCCTGGATGTCTCAGAATGTACTTCGATAAACTGCATTTCACTCAGATTGTTTCAGAACTGACTACAGAGACAAATATTTAAAGACAAATCAAACACCAGGAGCTTACACTGAACTTCCATCGTCTTCCCATATTAATTACTATTTAAGTTAACTAAGAAATCAAATGAGAACAATGTTTTATTGAACAAAAGGCCAGTTACTATATTTCATACACAGATGTAGCCTGAAGCTTGACGAGAGGCTCCTCCTCTTATAACAAATATCTCCTTACTGATCATCAAAACCTAAGCATTAGAACCAGTTGTCTCGAACATAAAATTCAGTTTTGATTCCGTTCCCTGCATAGATTTCGTGTTCACTCTTTACTGTATGTGGTCGTCTCTATCTTGATGTAGCGTTTATTTCTACAACTGTGTAATCAACTTTTGGAAAACCTTATTAAATACTAATACTAATCATCATTTTTCATCATCATCATCATCACCACCACACTTTTCTGAACAGTGTTTGTTACAAGAAACAGTGTTTCCAGTAACAAGTGCTCGAATAAAAGATACTAAACATAATAATAAAAATAATAATAATAGTAATAAAATAAGAATCAGGCACAAAAGCTTTTCTTTCTTTTCTTTTTTAAGCGGTTAGTAGATGTCAGAGTTGGTGAAAACGTTCTGGAGAAACACTTGAAACTCACCTTCATTCACCTGTTTGGGACTTTTTGTTTTGTTCTGAAGCTTCTGAGCTTTGAGTTGATGCTGAATGATAAATGACTGATGGGTGTTACTGCAGCTGTTGTGGTGGCTGAAAACATCAGACGTACAGCATAAAGACGTTTGATCATGTATGGTGTGTAACGTTGATAACTGCTGTGTCTACAGGTGAACTACTTTAATGAAGTCCATGCAGTTTGGGAGCCTCTGATTGAACGGGTTGACGGCGGCAAACGCAGGTGGAACCTGGTGCTTGAGGTAAATGTGTCAGCTGTTTGGACCATTGCTGTTCGGTCTGTGTTTGCTGGCTGCCGATCCTTTGAATCTGGTACCTCAAATCTCTTTGAAATGTCCTTTGTGCATTGTAATGAACTTTCCACTGTCCTCAGCCAAAACTGGACGTTGTTTCTGATTCACTTTGTGAAGCCACTTGTCATAGAGTGCAACTCCCAGTCACATCTGACAAAGAACTCAATGGCAATCAGCAAGTTGCATCAGTTTTATTTGTATAACCCAATATTAGTCTTGAGAAAGGAAGATCCCTCACATTAGGTCGCGTTACCTTAGAATGAGTTCTTCACATTTGCAGAGGGAATAGGTCCTCCTAAGAGTCCACCATGTTGCACCACCATGTTTCTTCAGTAGCCCAGAAAAGACAAACCAAACACCAGTCATTAACAGGCTAAGTGAATAGATCACAAACTAAAGTCAGCAGCATGCTAAGAAAAGTAAGCTAAAAACAGAACGGCTGTCAGCATGTGAACAGGTGAGTGTGCAGGTAGGCCTGTGATTTCAGACATTCTGGAGGCTCCTTTTAAAGTATGGCTCACAGTTTATTGAACAGAGAGGCTCATGATATCAAACAGCCTTTAGATTGACACCATGTCTGAGCAGAGACTGGACTCTGATCAGGCCCATCCAGTTCACTGTTAGCAGCTCTCTGAGCTGTCTGTGAATACTATGGCAGCAGAGGATGATTTTCTTCAATTTATTTGCTTACAATCAGGACGAAAAGGCTTGATGCACAGTCTTTCGTCGCTGTTGTCTTTGTTCCTTCAGATGAAAAACAACCCAGTGCAGGACAAGAGTCCTGTTCACGGAGATGACTTTGTCATTCTTCCTGAACCTCGCACGGCCATCAACATCTGCTCCAAAGACACCATGAACATCACCATCTCCCAGTGCAGCCTCAGCATCTTACACAACCTTGCCAAGGTACAACACATCACCACATCTTCTAGCTTTCTTTGCTTTGCAGGATCTAACTGAGCTGTAAGGTGGAGCTTCCCATAACCTGAACTTGTAACCTGTCACGTCCAGGTTTTGGGTTCTGCCTTGTTTCCCACAGTATCTTACAAACCAGAATGTTTCAGACACATGATACAGGTCACTGAAAAGGTGATACTGTGTTTAGACCCCAGACTCACATGTGGTGACTTTTAAACCTCTGTTTGGCTGAATTAGCAGGAGACCTGTCGACACATGTCCTTGTTATTATTTGTGGTATTTGTCATGTTAATCAACCTTTGTATATCCGACCCCTGAGAGAAGCTGAACTTGGATTTAGAATGACCTCCTCAGCAGACCTAAAATTTCTGTTCATGATCTTGCTCCAAAAGCTTGAGAATAAAACAAAAGCAAGAGACAGTCGATAGGTGTGAAGCTACAGGCCTGAGTTTCCCTGAAGTATTTATTATTCACAAACAACAACCAACTAGACCGACTAATAAAGGCAGCCTCCTCAAACACAGTCTCACCCTCAAACATAAGTAAAGCTGTCTGGTCTTCTGACAAGAGTTCTTCTGTTAATCACAAAGGAAAATATGAGTTTTTGTGCAGCAGAATAAATAGACACCGACTGTTAAGAACAGGAGATTCACTCCATCTTAAGTCAATCATTTCTTCATTCATTAATGAATAGCAGCGAAACAGCCAGTGACTAAATTGTCATTGTTGTGTTTGGATTAGGCATTCTCAGAGGGCACTGCCTCCACATTTGATTGCTTGCTGAAGGAGAAGGCTCCCTTCACCATCAGAAACTCTCTCGGGATTCCTCTCATTGTGCAACACAGCGCCAGCCTGAGGCTGGTGGGTTCACCAGCGCAGGGAAAACTACACGAGCTGTCTGTGGATCAGAGCATGGACCTGGAGTACTCCATGTACAGATCATCATCTCGAGGCAAACTTTCAGCTCTGCAACAGCAAGAGAGCTGCCTGTTCAACCTCACCATCGGTCAGAACACATCAACACAAAGGCCAATGTTGTTGGGTGTTTTCTTTCTGTTTAGCAGAATTTGTTGTCCAGGCATTGTAACATCTGCTGCAACATGTTTCAGGTAGTGGTGTGAAAAATAGAGCAAACAGAGTCTGCACACTTGAATTTATGTAGACACTCTAACATATAGTATTGTGTTGTTTGCTACCAGGGTTCATGCTTACACTTCAGTGTACACCACTGGTAGATAACAGACATACCATGGGCCAAAGTGCTGACAGTTTAATGTAGAGTTGTTGGTGGGGTTCTAAACACCAGAAACTGTCTACCAGGATATTTGGGTGGTTATAGTGACATTTTAAAAATGTAGTTTTGGAAACCATCCAACAGGAGAACCTGTAGAATGTGTGAAGAAAGTTTAAAGGTGGCTGATGTGTCTCTGAACCCATAGTTCCCTCCGGATACAGTGAGATCTCCAACATAGCTGTAGACAAACCGGGCCGCCGTCTCTACAACATCCGTGGTCCAATGCTTCAGGAGGCGGTCTCTGTGCTGATGCAGATTGACGCTGCCGATGGCAACAAGGTCATCACTGTCCGCTCACCACTGCAGGTCTGAATCACTAAGTCAAAACCTCGCCACACAGTTCTCTGAAAGTCTGAATAATAGTGAAGAACCAGGACAGCTTCACTTAACTGTTTGTTGTTTGTGTTTTCAGATCAAGAATCACTTCTCTGTGCCATTCACCATCATGAAGTACTGTCCAGCATCCAGGAGCCTACAGAGTATCGGACATGCCGAACCTGAGAGAGAGCTTCACATCGCCTTAGAAACATATAGGTAGAATCACACTGCCTTGCTCACGCCATCTTTAGAATTTTAATTACTGTTCATGTTAGTTTCTGTTCAGTATTCATTCTGCAAGTATCTGTCTGCTTGTTTTGTTTACACATGAGTGTAAGAAAGAAAAAGCTTGGCTGTTAAGGCAACATTAGTCAGAAATGTTTCCCATCTAATGGACTTCCTGAGCCAGATACATATGTTCAAAATCAAACAGTTTGAGGACTAATTGGAAAGTCTGCTGAAATGCCAAACTCCTGTCCAGTCATTGTGCAAAAAGAATTTCACAAATCATAGTGTTTAATCTGCAGGAACCATCAGCTTTTGGACAGAACACCCAGAGAGAAGCTTCTACAGATAGTTGGCCTGCAGTGTTGTCCGTCAGTCTTACTGGTTCCTCTGGAACCAGGTGTGCAGAGGACAGTTCCAGGTGTGCGTGTGTACAGGAGATGTTGACAGTGTAGTTTCATCCCCCTCCCCTCCAGATGTCAGCTGTTCGTCCGTCCGGCAGGATGTCTGGACGGTCAGTATAGCCCGTCCTCCACCTGTGTGGCGTGGAAGGAACAGGTGCACCACAGCTCAGAGGTGCATTCAGTGCTGCAGTGTCCAGCGACTGACAGCAGCCTGCTGCCGCTGATGGTGAGCACGCTGGCTGTCCCCGATGACCTACGACACATCGCCAGCCATGGAGAGGAGGACTGGGACCCTGCCTACGTCATCCACCTCTATCCTGTGGCTACGTTACGCAACTTACTGCCCTACACGGTCCGCTACATGATGGAGGTACAACAGCTTCCACAGAAACCAGCACAAATAGAGCAATAAACAAATACGAACGTAAGGTCAGCTTATATAAAGGTCTGTGAGAGGTTCTTACATAGAAGCAAGATTATTAAGTTTTGTTAATTTATCAAGATCATTTGAATTAGAATCAGAACAGTTTGATTAGAAATGATTTGAATCCATGGAGCTGATGATAAAAAGGTCTAATTTCTCTTCTCTGACGCGGTCTGACCTGGTCTTTCCTCCTCAGTGCTCAGCAGACTCCTTTGAGCTTCAGGAAGGCAGCATGTCAGACCTCCTGAATGCTCGCGTCTCAGGTGAGATCATGTCGTTGGTGCTGATGAAGTATCAAGGCCGCAACTGGCATGGACACGTTCGTATCGAGCAGGAAATGCCCGAGTTCTTTTCCGTGTGTCTCACCTGTGACTCGGACACCAACATGACGGTGGATGTGAACATTCATGTGATGAGGACGACGAGCCGCCTGCTGCTGTCAGTCTTCAGCCCATACTGGATCATCAACAAGACATCTCGAGTGCTGCAGTACCGAGCTGAGGACGTCAGCGTCAAACACCCGGCAGACTGCCGAGATATCATCCTGTTCTCCTTCAGGAAGAAGAACCTCTTCAGCAAGAGCAAGGTGAGAAAAATGTCTGGACAGGTTCAGACCGCTGCCACAGTCCACGCATGGAGTCTGAAGAGGAAGATCCGTGTGTGACGATGGTGACGTCCGACTGTTCAGCACTCAACACCCATCAGCCAGATTTTAGAGTTTGGGTTTAGGTCTTGCTTTTGGGATTGCATCCAGATTTGTTGGTGTTTCCACTGAACAGATGCTTTAAGACAAGCCTTAACCTTAATTTCATACGAAGTCAGCTGAGGCACTCAACACATTTCAGGTTTTTAGCCAGATTTTTGTTTGTACTCAAAAGGTTTGGGTCATGTTTAGCCCGATTAAACTTTTTTGGTTTTTATCTGAATTTTTGTCAAGTGTTTCCCAAATTCATGTGTTTTTGTTTATACTTGAAAAGCAAAAACAAACGTAGCCCTGTTTTATCATGTTTAAAACGGTGTTACATAATGCAGTGAGGTTACTCTCAGCAGCATTGTGTCCACTGTAGGGTTTCCAAAAAAACTGGTGCCAGTCCACATGTCCAAATGGGAGAAATCCAGTCATAGTTTATGTTTATGGACACTATTTTCCCATGTTATTGTTTGCAAGTGCCTAAGACAATAACTTTTTAAGGTGGTCCAGTGTGTCATCCCTCCTCACCGTCAGTGTTCGTCCAATCAAACTGTTTGTTTTTACCACTGACGGCTCAGATTGTTGTAATAAGTGTCAGACGACCTGCTGGAGAGGATCCTGCAGAGACAGACCTTCCTTTTAAAGAGGAAGATCCTTCTTCTTAAACCAGAATCAGCTGTTCTGTCGCTCTCACCAAAGCCACCAGACTCCATTCACAAAAACAGCCATTTAACACCGTAAAACAAACTTCATTCAAAGTGACAGAAACCAAATAAAAGTCACCAAAACCTTCTTGGTTCATCTTTGAGCGCTGCAACAATCCTCACTGAGTCTGTTTAAAGAGAGTAAACTCAGAATTCATTGAATCAGGAGAGGAGAGAGAGAGAGGGCGACATGAGAGAAGCCGAGGAAGCAGAGTGTAGAGACGAAGGCTTTCAATGGGACTCTGGAGTTATTGTCTGCGGACATCACGAGCGCAGACCTTCGAACATGTCGGACTTCACCAGATTCTCCTGGTTAGAAAACGGGAATTACCACATAACAGAAACTGTGGTTCACTGCAGTGTATCACAGTATGACAGCAGTATTTCAGTGTTTTGTTGACTGGTATGTTGTTGGTTGCAGCTCCAGCTGTGTGTCTCTACCAGCTCATGGTCTGATGGTTTTTCTCTGGACACTGTGGGAAGTTATGGCTGTGTTCGCTGTCCCGCAAACAACATGGACTTCCTGGTAACTAAAAACCTAAAAACCAAATCAATTCATCTATTAGTTGGAAAACTAAGGCAATAATTTTGATGAAAGAACAATAGTTTTGTTTTTAGCTTTGCATGTGAACATTCGTTGGTTTTAGTCCTCTTTGACACTGAACTGAATTTGTTTGGGGTTTGCAGTATTGGTCCAACTTAACAAGACATTTTCTTTTTAGAAGTCAAGTTGGCTTTTGGAAAGGTGTGATTTCTTCACATTTTTTGACCTTTTACCAGTTACCAAATAAGTAATTGATTAATTGAAAAAATAATGGACAGACTGATCAAAAGAATGATTACTTACAGTGCTGGTTTGATTCTTTGCTCTTGATTGTACCTTATGTCTGTGTGTCCAGGTGGGCGTTAGTATCCAGATGAGCAGCTTTAACTTGACAAGGATCGTTACCATGAGTCCTTTCTACACTCTGGTTAACAAGTCGTCATACGAACTGGAGGTGGGAGAGGTCACCAGCCAGACCTCCACCAGGTGGCACTACATATCCTCCAAAGAGGTGAAAAAACAATTCTTTATCCCCATAGACACGGTCAGGGTGACTGACTCCACAACAACCTAAGTACAACCTCCAGAGAGCGTCACTGTAAGAATTTGGAACAATGCACTTTCAGATTTTGGGTCCATTGGTAATCAGTTCATCAGCTGTGATGAAGCTCATGGGTACTGAAATATTTAGAGCCATTCCACAGGCCAAACTGATGGCCAGAACAGGACTCTAGAGCTTTTGATCAGAGTCTCTGACAGTCTGAGCTCAGGAGGTTGTTGAGCTTCATCAGAAACAGTTGGTGGGTGGTGTTTCAGTTCTCTGTATTTCTGTTGACCACCAGGTGGAGCATCCTCTTTAGAGGGAAATGATAAAGAGACATGATGAGGTTCAGGTTGCTGCTTTGAGTGAAATAAACAGAGAAGACAGTGACCCAGTCACTCTTTATGCCAAATGTTCATTAGATTAGATTCAACTTTATTGTTGTAGTCAGAGTGCAACACAGGGACAACGAAATGCAGTTTAGCATCTGACCAGAAGTGCAAATAGTCATAATATCCAGAAATATATAAATATGTGTAAGTAGTGCAAGTGGCATGAAGTGTAAACAGTATAAAGATTATACACGCTTCATGCCTCCTGGAACAGTTTGGTTTGTTTCTGGAAGCTCATGTCATTATGAAATCTAACCAAGTCACGGCCTCTTAGTGGCAAGCGTTTTGTTCTGTCGTTGTTACTCTGCGGTTGTTGTTTTGCAGTGCCTCCCTCTGTGGCCAGAGAACAGTTCGGGGAAGTTGTGTGTCCGTGTGGTCGGATCTGAATCCACCTCCAAGTTCTTTCTCTTTAACCGGCAGGACAGTGGCACCCTTCTGAGCCTGGACATGGTCAGTCTGCTCAACCAAGCACATCAGCTGATTTAACACTTGGAGTTGAGTACGTTTCAGGGCTTTTTACATGTGTTTTCAGTGTGGAGGGATCATCGTGGACGTCAACATCTCTGATCTATCCACCATCATCAGCTTCAGCGATTACTATGAAGGAGCAGCTCCGGCCCTGCTGCTCAACCACACACCTTGGGTCACCATCAGCTACAGGCAGAGGTCAGAGGTCACATTATTGAACTTTGTCAACACAGTTATTCACACAGCAGGCTGATGAATCCTCTTAAGATTGAATCATTGTAAAACAAAAGCCTGATGAAAAGATGATTTCTGACCCATCACATCTTCCTCACTAATGTCTAATCCTGGAAGCAGTAGAAGTCCTAATGTATCACGCTTACTGCTGATGGCATTAAGATGGGTTTTATTGTTGCTTTATTTTGATTTATATTGTTTTTTAACTCCTGTGAAGCACTTTGTGTTGCATTTTATTATGTATGAAAAGTGCTATATAAAGTTTGATTTGATGATTTGATTTGAAGAATGTCATCTGGTCACATGCACTTTAAGATATTGAGAAATAAGTTCTGATTCACGTTATTTTGCAAAATGTTCAGAAGTTTGTCCAGACAGTTTCATAGAGACTGAAGCACCCTCTCTGGTTTTCTGGCTCAGCGGCTCAGCAGCGGTTCACCAGCTGAAACCTGGCGAGGCCCGGCGGTTTGTGTGGGATGACCCAGCCGGTGTCCGAACGCTCAGCTGGAGTTGCATGGAACATTCCGGAGAGCTGGACCTGTTGAAGGTCTGAGGCTATGGGGTTAACTTTGTCTGTTAATAAATACACAAAGAAATGTGCTATTACAAGCTACCCAACAAAAAGTGCAACCCAAAACTATGACCATTCCAAAAATATGATGATATGACGTCAGTGTGACAGGCAAAGAAGTGTAATCTGCATCTAAAATCAGTCAGTCGTCAGCATTGCTGTATTACCTGTCTTTTGCTTTTCCTCTGTGCATCTCTGTACTTCTGACCTTTGTTGTTAGTTAATGGACAGTTGTTGTAGTGGCGGGTTTCTGTGAGGTGCTGCTATTCTGTCCATCCATTCGTCAGTTCAAAATGAAAAAAATGTTTTCAGGTTGTTCTACTGCTCTCAAGTGGTCACAAAAATCAATTACAGTAGCTTTGACCAAATGGAAAATATAGAAGACCAAGCATAGAGCCCTGAAGAACCTCAAAAGTCATTTCTGCCTCTGTCAATGGGATGATCGTGTTGCTCTGCGTCTGCTGGACGTGAAAATAGGCGACTGCTCACTTACATGTTAGCATCAATGCATTTATAACCAATACAACCAATATCAGGTGCTAAGCATGAGGGTTAGCTCTTGATCTTGGAGTCAGCAGTTTAGTGATGGTAAAACAGGCCCAGAATCACAGAATCTGTCCCTGACAGTCAGTCTGTGTTTGGTCTTTGGTTCAGGATGAAGTGGGCCAGTTCTCCTATGACAGCCTGTCTCAGGTCCACTGGGTTTCCTTCCTGGATGGACGCCAGCGGGTGCTGCTGTTCACAGAAGATGTCGGCGTGGTGACAAAGGCTCGGCAGGCCGAGGAACTTGAACAGTTCCAACAGGAAGTGAAGGTGTCGTTGCAAAACCTCGGACTGTCACTGATCAGCAACGCCAGCCGGCAAGAGATCGCTTACATTGGCATCACCAGGTAAACACTTTGGCAGGTTAACACCAACGCATCATCAAGTCACGTGTGTGGTTTGTGTTTGTAGTTCAGGTGTGTTTCTGTATTACAGTTCAGGTGTGGTTTGGGAGATGAAGCCGAAGAATCGTTGGAAGCCGTTCAGTCAGAAGAATATCAACCTGCTGGAGAAAACCTACCAGAGTCAGCTCAGCGGGAAGATGGAGGGGGGCTGGATCAAACTGGACACCAACCTGGAGGTCAGAGGCCACAACACACTGACAGACCCCCCCCCCCCCCCCCCCCACACACACACACACACACACACAAACACAAACACAAACACACATAAACACCTTGAGACTGACGACTAACATCCAGACCCCCCCCACCTGGAGGCATTTTGACAGCATTTTTTAGAAACAGATTTCAGGCATTTCTCCAGTGGGCTGTGAGACTGTGTGATATCACTGGTTACCAGGTGAACCTCTGTCGAGCCATCATGATGATGCGTCAGCCGTTTTCCTGCCCAGTGAGGCGGAACTTCCTGTCTGGGATCCAGGTGGAGTTCAAACAATCGCCGCACCAACGCAGCCTGAGGGCCCAGGTGCACTGGCTGCAGGTAAACACACACACACACACACACACACACTCAGATCCACGCGCTCACCTGTATGACTGACACCGTTTCTGTATGCAGGTGGATAACCAGCTGCCAGGTGCCATCTTCCCTATCATCTTCCACCCTGTTCTTCCTCCGAAATCCATTGCTCTGGACTCAGGTGGATAATCTTAATGACCTGCTTCTGCATCTCTAACCTGTTCATCTGTGGAGACTGCATGTTTTCTCAGTTGTTCCTCACAGTGCTCTGCAGTGGTTTGACCTCCAGTAGCTGAGACTCACCATCAGCCCTTGTTTTCTGAGGTGTTCTCCTTTTGGTGCCCGTTCAGTCTCCAATAACTTACTGACAAAATCTACAGCAAGTCACTCTTGACTCACTGCAGATGGTAACGTCAGCACTTTATTTCACAGTAAAATCCTACCAGGGGTTCACATTAGAATGTGTTTATTTATTCAGGAAGTGATGAATCTGATAAGTGGCTGAACACATTGAAATTTGCACACAGCAGCACATGAACTGAGCAGAAGAAAAGATATGAAAGTATTTAAGTGGATCTTTCACAGGTTGCTGACTGTGACGCAGCAGGTTTTACTGCTGTTGAAGATAGAAAGTGTTTCACAAAGATGTGTTTAAGGGGAAGTTTGTGTGATTCAGTTTAATCGCTGTCTCTTTTCAGGACGAGTTGACACTCTGTAACTCTTAGTTCTGCCCCCACAGAGCCCAAGCCCTTCATCGATGTGTCCATCATCACCAGGTTCAACCAGCACAGCAACGTCATGCAGTTCAAGTGAGTAACAACCAGTTCAACATGAGTGAGGACAAAGCAGTTTAAAGTGAATGTGAACCAGGTTCACATTCAGTCAATCAAAGATGCCAGTGACGTGTAAGTAACATGGCAGGAAGTGTCTGTAGCGCTGTCCAATCCAAAGCAGTCAGCTGTGTGCAGAGGAAGGCATTGCAGCATCGTGGAAAAATGTTTAGAGGCTGAGAGGTGAACTGACTTTAGAGCTCTTTGTAAATGTCAGTGTGACGTTGTTTGGTGTGTCTTCACACATAGAGGAATCTGAATTTCACCATCAATAGTACTGACGCTGTTCACGCTGAGAAAGAAATATCTGATTATCTGTCCCTTTGCTGTCTTCTCGTCTTCTTCAAGTCCAGCTACCTTTTTTTAACTGAGCTGAACTGTGAACTACCACCCCATGCTGCCAGTTAAATTTACATAGTCCAGAGTTGACATGTTGATATGTACTTTGCTATTTTCTTTCTGGTTCTTCCTGGTATGGTTACTCGGTGTAAATATGGTAATATTCGGCAGCTGACAGTGTGTTCTGATTGGCTGTCAGTCTGTGGGCAGTCGCTGTTGTCTTTAAGTGTCTATAACCTCTGTAAATGTGTGAATCCTGTAACTGTGATGTGGCTGATGGATGTAGATAAAGTACCACCAATGTTTGTGTACCTCAGGTACTTCATGGCTCTGGTTCAGGAGATGGCGGTGAAGATCGATCAGGGTTTCCTGGGGGCCATCCTGGCTCTGTTCACACCTGCTGCTGACCCCCAGGCTGGCAAACAGAAGGTAGAGCAAGGCAGATCCCACTTCTGTCTATGTTCAACATCTTTAAACCCTTTAAAACTTCTCAAAATGTTTGTTTTTGAAAAACATCTCAAACGAATTCATGTACGTGTCGTATCTGTTTATGATTATTGTATCTAACATGTTTGAGCAGGCGTTTGTGTCTCAGTCTCACCTCATAGAGAGAGATCTGCAGCTGCTGCAGACTGAGCTGATGGAGGCGTCGCTCACCGACACATCGGGACTCAGCTTCTTCGAACATTTCCACATCTCACCCATCAAGGTGAGCAGATGTTCAGGGTTTCAACTTTTTCTTCTGTAAAACTTCAGTGTTCATGCCGCATTCAACCATGTTTTAGAAATATGTCTCATGTCATTTCAGCAATATCAAGTCAGTTTTATTTGTACAGCCCTAGAATAAATTTAGACCCCTTAATGCATTAATAGATCTATTTGAGGAAATCTGAACCTGAGCTGACAAATTCATATCCTGAATACTGCTTGTTATTTCAGCTCCATCTCAGTCTGTTTTCATATTTTATATTCATGTTTTCATGTTTCAGCTCCATCTCAGTCTATCTCTGGGCTCCAGCGGTGACGACTCGACTCAGGAGACGGCAGCCATTCAGTCTCTCAACCTGTTGCTTAAAAGTATCGGAGCCACACTGACCGACGTTGACGACCTCATCTTCAAGTGAGACACTCCCTGCTCAGTGCTCTTTTTGTTGTAGAGATATATTCTGGGCCAAAAGGATGCTGCAGAGCTGCTCTGTTGTCAGTTTAAGGTAGTGTCAAATACTGTGCTCAGATGTGCTGTTTGTCTCTGTCAGACTGGCCTTCTTCGAGGTGAAGTACCAGTTTTACCGCAGAGAGAAGCTAATGTGGGCAGTGGTCCAACACTACACTGAACAGGTAACACTGCAGTCTCTGTGGTGGACAGTATCAACCATGTATTCGCTGCTTATGCTTTGCATTTTGAATCTATTTTGTCACTGTCTATCAGTTGTGATTCTTGTAGTCTCAAGACTGTTAGTTTTTACATTTCTTCAATGATGATTAGCCATTGGTCTGATGTTGGAGGTGCTGCCTTCCCCTAGTTCCTCAAAACAGATAGTTTACTTTCAACCAGGCAGTGATCATCTGACAACTCTGCTCCTTCCTTCATCGGGTAGTCCAAGACACATGGCAGCAGATCTGACAATATGACCACAAAGTTGATCATTTAAATCAATCTAAATCTCACCTAGATCCATTGCCGGCACTGCATGAGTGGCAGCCTGTCCTCTAGTTTCTTTAACTTAGTAGACATATGATTACAATTTTTAAGTTGTCCATGCACTGTGGACACAAAACTTGTTGATTTTGCCTGGGTCTTTCTACGGGCTTCTGCATTGTTTACAATCATGTCCTTCTGAAATAAAGACTCTCACAAGGAAAAAAAGAGTCTTTAACCCTAGCCCTAAACAAAGAGGAGATGGAGAATGTGCAAAGGGAGCTGAGGAGATTCATGGAGGGGAAAAAACAGCTACAGGAGGTAGATGGAGGATGAGTTGGAGCAGAACAACATCAATGGAGATCTGGAGAGGCCTTAAATCTCTGGCTACAAGGAACCCAACTCCCAGCCTGTGGGGAACTGAAAGTGGGTGAATAATGTGAATAATAATGTCCTCCTGCAACCCCCAACCTCTGCAGTCCCTGTGTAATGCATGGGGAAAGACACAATAGTGCCATGTAGATCTGGTAGTGTGTGGAGTCCATGCTGCAGATGAGCTGGAAGAAAATTGTACAAATACACTGTAATTTATTATTCATATCTTACTCATGTGCAGTTCAAAATGTAATGAACCGCACTATACAAATAAAGTTATAATACTGCTAATAATAATAATAATGATAATAATTATTATTATTATACCAAATACACTTAGTTCTATCACCTTATGCTCAAACATGGTGTATGTTATGGCCAATCTGAGACTAGCAGAGAAGTCCAATAGCAAAGCACCACTCACTGCAGATCATGCTGGCCTGGGAGGACCCAGTCACCCGCCTCCAGGTTTATTCATTGCTGCTCACATTGAAGTCTCACAGCAGAACTATAGAGTCCTAAGACGATGTTCTTTCCAGGACGCAACCCAAGACTTGAAAATTCTGAACTGCTGTTCGACCAAACCCTCTCCTTCGACCAGCATGTGAAAAATACCACCAAAACAGCCTTCTTTCACCTCAAGAACATGGCCTGCCTCTGGCCATCCCTCTCACAGCTACAGAAACCCTCATCCACGCCTTCATCACCTCTCATCTGGACTACTGCTACAGCCGCCCGCTTGCTCACCCACTTTCCTTCTCCTTTTGGTGGTGGGCTCTGTGATGGGGCACCAATGCTCCGTGCAGTTCTTTTGGGTTGTGCCCAGACCAACCCCATCGGTGAAGGGTCAGTGACTGGGTGCTTGCCATTGTGCTTTTCTTCCAGGTCTGGCTTCAGGGCACATACTGCCTCACAAGTAATTTATAGTATCTTTAATATTCTGTTATTACCCTAACCCCTAACCCTAACCATCTGGGATAGTTTTCCTTTTCATGATCAGAGAAGAGAACATCACTTTGGTTCAGCAGTCAAACTATGACAAAGCCAAGTGGCTCATGAGAAGCTTCATTTTAAAAGTTTGTAAGCCCAAGCATTTGGGAACCTTTGATTCAATAACATGATGTTGTTTCTGCCTGCAGTTCCTGAAGCAGTTGTATGTTTTGGTTCTGGGTCTGGATGTCCTGGGAAATCCATTTGGACTGATCCGGGGTCTGTCGGAGGGAGTAGAGGCCTTCTTCTATGAACCTTTCCAGGTAAGACAACATGCACACAAATGCATTTACAAGACATTTTCAACACAACACATCAAGATCTGAAGTGCTAACTGGAAAAAGTAGGGTTTAATGCCTGAACACATCAGGATTTAAAATGGTGAAATCATTTAATTCAGATGAAGTCACTGGGGTCAGGACATCCATTTGAAGAAGTGAAATTAGTCAATGCAAATGTCCCATGTCAAGTTAAACTGAGGTGAACTTAAACCCAAGAGTTATTGGTGTCAACCACTAACAAGCTGTCCTTACAGAACAGCTGTGTACTATGAGACTTAGTGTCATGTTAGTGATTAAGCTAGGCTAGTGAGTTTGCTAACTGACTGTTAGCAAACTTTGTTTTCCTTCTTCACTAACTTTCTTGAACAAACTGGTGTGTAATGGAGAACTGATTATCAGGGAAAAGTCAACAGAACAGTAGACAGATGCTCTTTAAGCTAATGTGACAGAGCTAACAGTTAGCCATGCAAGCCAAGCCTCTGGCTGTATGAGTGAACATCAGTTTGTGGTCTCAGAGCAACTCAGGACCCAGAGGACCATATATGAATTATCTCCAGATACAGTAGTCATTTTCTTATGATGTGCAGGTTATTAAAAAATCACACTTTTCTAAAGGTGTGAGTGAGTGGAACCAGAAAATTCAACATGTAATTGTCTCTATAATGGACACTTGTCATTTAAAGTGTATTTGCATCATACACAGCATATATACAACAATTTCAATTGAACCAATTATATAGTCATTAATTGCTGACTCTAAGATTGCTCTTAGGTGTTAGTGTGATTGTGAATGGTTGTATGTCTATATGCACGTCTGAATGTTGCCCTGCGATCGGCTGGCGACCGGTCCGGGGTGTACCCCGCCTCTCGCCCGTTGACAGCTGGGATAGGCTCCAGCCCCCCCCCCCCCACCCACCCCCCGCAACCCCGAAAGGGATAGTACCTGCGCTGACTTGAGTTCTGATTCAGGTCTGCTTCTAGGAAACTGGGTGGGGTGTGAAGACCTGTAGTCTGAAATCATGTTAGCCTGCTTTAATAAAGCTGACTGCTGTGTGCGTTCATCAGGGAGCTGTTCAGGGTCCAGAGGAGTTTGCTGAAGGTTTTGTGATTGGAGTCCGTAGCCTGCTGGGTCACACTGTCGGTAAGAATCTCTGCCACAAAACACCAAACTGAAGAGTTGCTTGAACTCGTTCATTTAATATTTATCTAAATTAAATACTTGTTTGGACTGAATGGACTGCATTAAATCACTTCTTTGAGTGGTGGAAATCTTAAAGTTGAACTCTGGAGATTTTCCACTTCAGCATGTATTTCCATGTTTCGCCTGGTGCTGGGGAGTCCCTTGCACATGCATTAAAAGCCGTATAAAGACTCCATGGGAGCTGTGTGAAGTCTGATAAATGTCCTCAAGTGATGTCATTTGAATCAGCATCACCTGAAGACTACAAGTTTGAGAATTAAACAAAGCTCTTCGAGTGGAGGTAGAAAAATGGTTGACCTTATGGTCAAAATGGTTGCGATACAAATAAAATTTAATTGAAAAGTTGAATTGAACCTCACCAGAGCTCTGTTGCTGCTGCAGGCTACATTGACTGCTACTGTGATAACACATCCCAACCTACCACATGTTTCAGCAGTCCAGTTGCATAGGGGTGAATGTAGATGCCACGCTTTAACAAGAAAGAACAATGTGTGGAATAAAAACACAGTTATCAGCAAACTGTTTGCTCCTCCTGGTGACCTGCAGGTGGTGCTGCAGGTATGGTTTCCAGGATCACCGGTTCAGTGGGTAAAGGTCTGGCAGCCATCACCATGGATAAAGAGTACCAACAGAAACGACGAGAGGAGATGAACCGACCCCCCAAAGACTTTGGAGAGAGTCTAGCTAAAGGAGGAAAAGGACTGCTGAAGGTACAGAGAGACTCATTTTGTTAACATTAATCTGAAAATTGTTTCTCAGCTGATGCAAGGTCAGTAGATGAAGGTCACTAACAGTTCTGTCTCTGCAGGGGGTCGTGGGTGGAGTTACAGGAATCGTCACCAAACCTGTGGAGGGTAAGTGTCCACCACTTCCTTTTGTTCTATTGTATAGTTCTCCCACTTCACTAAATTAAAGATTTATCATCATGTCAAGTCAAATTAGTTAATTGAGCACATTTAGATTAAGACAAAAACAGATATTTACATAACTAACACAATAAATTCAATTATCATTGATAATAATGGGGGTTCAAATGCAGTTGTAAAAAGGCTGTACAATGGGATTTCAATAGTGCTAATGTTTGAGAGGAACTGTAATATCCCTGCTGTCTGGATGTGAAGGGTCTAGATGTAGAATATAGGCAGAGGAGGTGTAGAGGTCAGAGGTGCAGGCTGTCAGTCCATATGAAGGCTGTTGATTTTTCTGTTACTATTATTATTTGCACTTTATATTCTCCTAAAAGATGTCTGAATTAAATGTTAGTCAAAGATAACACACTAAAGCTCAGACCTGTTTGTAGTAAAGAAACAAATACAACTTTATCTGTCAAAGAATCAGGATATTTTATCAAAGAATACTAAAGTTACTTAGGATGAATTTATGCACAACAGTTTACATGACATAGTAAGCAAAAAAAGTAAACAAAGCAAACTATCTGTTTTAGATTCGTAGCTAGCTTTTGCTTTGATAGCAGCATTGCTTGTTCTCTCAGCTGTTTCACAAAGTCATCACCTCGACTGATTTTCCAACAGTCCTGAAGGAGGTCTTGTATATGCTGAGCTGCTGGCTGCTTTTCCTTCACTCAGCTCCAGCTGATCCTAAACCGTCTCACTGGAGTTCAGGTCAGGTGATTGTGGAGAGCAGGTCATGTAACGTAACCCTCCATCACTCTCCTTCCTGGTCAAACAGTCCCCTCAGAGTCTGGAGGTGTGTCCTGGTAGTTGTCCTGTTGAAGCACAAACCAGTTGGGATGACCTGTGGCTGCAGGATGCTGTGGTAGCCATGCTGGTTCAGTGTACTTTGACCCCCACACCATCACATCTCCACCTCCTGCTGCTTCACAGTGGAACCACACCTTAGATACCATCAGTTTACCTTCTCTAACGGCTGGAACCAAAAACCTCAGATCTGGACTCATCAGCCCAGGCTATGTCTCCACTGGTCCAGTGTCTAGTCCTTGTGGTTCTTGGTTCCAGCAGTTCACTTCTTCTTGTTGGTCTCCCTCAATCATGCTTTCTCTGTAGCAGTTGGACCATGAAGGCCTGATTCACTCAGTCTTCTCCACCAGTGGATGTTGAGATGTGTCTGCTGCTTGAACTCTGAGCAGCTTTAATGTGAGCTGCTGTTAACAGCTGATTTCTGAGGCTGCTGACTGTGATGAACTTCTCCTCTGCACCAGAGGGACCTTCTGGTCTTCTGTCCTGGATCAGTTCTCATGAGAACCAGTTTCATGAGAGCACTTGAAGATACTTACAAACATACAGTAATGATGGACGTCACTTCTCTTGACTTAGTTGAGTGGTTCTTACCGTAATATGGATTCCATCAGTAGTTGACTAGGGCTGTTTAACAACACCACCTCTGCAACACTACATGGTATTATCACTGATGATCTCAGACACAAAAATTCATCTAATTAACTTTTGAAAAGTCACTCCTGTTAACTGAAAATCATTCCAGGGGAAGGTGCTGAGAGAATGACAACAGAGAGTGAAGCTGCCATCAAACTGTGAAGAGTCTGAAACATAAAACATATTTCGCACCTATTTATTTAGAACATACTTCCATATTTAGACAGTTTGTACAGTTTGTGTATCTGTGTGTTTATTGGTTCAGACATGCAGTATAACCACAGTTGAATCTTGTGAACAGATGCAATGTTGATTTGAAATGTGCTCTGACCTCCATGTGTCTGCAGGAGCGAAGAAGGAGGGAGCAGCAGGTTTCTTTAAGGGCATCGGGAAAGGCCTGGTGGGTGTAGTCGCTCGGCCGACAGGCGGCATTGTGGACATGGCAAGCAGCACCTTCCAGGGCATCCAGAGGTACGCTGCACTTCATCTTACTTCTCTTAAACCTTCAGAACACATGGATTTGTATTGTACTGACAGTTTCTGTGTGTTTCCTTACTCGTAGTTTGTTTCCAATATTTTGCTCAATGAAGAACTTCCTGTTGTGTCATTGTGCTTCATAATATTTTTGTTCTGCTCTGTTCTTCTTCTTGTCTGCTCACTAATTTTCACAATTTTTCTGCCTTTGTTTTCTGTCTCGTGTTGTTGTTTCCTGGAGTTTTGTCCTTTCTTTTTCTTGTTTCATGTGTGAGTATTCCATATTAAACACATTAAAGCTGAGCTCTTTCATCACTCTGAAGTCTGTTAGTGAAATTCAACTTTTATGAGTTGAATTTCTCAACTGATCACTGAACTGATCACTGCAATACAGAGTTTCTCTTCAGTGCCTGTCTGAATATAATCTTTTGTTGTGGCAAAAGAGGAGACCTTTAAAATATCACCTTTAATCCGTATCAATTGAGTGAAGATGAAGGAGATGAGCTTCAGTGTGCAGCTGTGTTTTTGCATGTTGTTGTCGTCCTGCAGCAGACGGAAGGTAAGTTGCTGCATCGTGTCAGAAAAAAAACATCATGTTCTAAACTGATTCATACTCGCATCGTCCGTCACTCTCAACGCTGCTACTTGCCCCACCCTCATGTAAGTCCCACCCCCTCAGCTTGCTGCAGCATCGTGAGTCGAGAGGTCACGCCCCTGAGGAGATTGATGCATTTGGAGCTTTTCAGAATTTGTCATGTGATGAAGCGATGGTGTTTTAATCTGTTTACAGTGTCTCACAGACATGGCCTCAGGGTTCCTTTAAGTTAACTTTACAATTTACAACTTACTAGTAAGTTTGCCGTCATTATGTGGATCGACCAGCACAAAGCAATCTGGATCATATTAACCATCCTATGGATTACCGCAAGGAATCGTTGGCGCTACTACCTGAGTCCCGTGGCAAAAATGGACTCAACTACACCCAGGAATTTCTAATCCAGCTCCAGTCTTCCATGCCTTGCAGGATTAAGATCCATCCCGCATCGTGCCGCAGAAACCCGACCAAGGAATAAAGGGAGGGGTACCTACTAGGTTGAGAAAGCGGCCCTTTAAACCCCCTCTTCCCTCCATCATCTTGTCCAGTGTATGGTCTCTCCAGAACAAAGTGGATATGCTACAAACCCTAAACCTAATGCAAAATGCCTACTGGAGAGAACCTTCAAGAAAGCAGGTGTCATCGCTCTAACTGAAACATGGCTGGAAGAAACTGTCCCAGAGGCTGAGGTAGACCTCGACACCTCACCATCCTCCAGGCAGACTGCACAAAGGAGTCTGGAAAGGAGAGGGGTGGAGGGGTGTGTATGTATGTCAACAACAGATGGTGTAACAACATTAAGATCCAGAGCAAGATCTGTACTCCCAATGTGGAGATGTTGACACACTGTTGTCATCAGCTGTGTATATATTCCACTGAGTGCTAATGTTAATGCTGCTGCTGAGCTAGTGGCTAATACCGTTAGCGACATGGAGGGCAAATATCCTGAGGCTCAGATGTTTATCACGGGGGATTTTAACAGTTGCAGACTTGACAACATCTTACCTTCATTCCAACAATATGTGGAAATACCGACAAGGAGGGGAAAACACATTGGCCTTATGTTATGGAAATATTACTGATGCTGCGTACATCTCCTATGCCCAGCTACTGCTTGGTTTCTCTGAGTACAATGTTGTCTTCCTGCTTCTGCACTACAGAATGGAACTGAAACATCAGAAGCCCCAGGACAACAGCATCTACCAGTGGACGGAGGACAGTATTGCGCAATTGCAGGGCTCAGTCGTCTGCACAGGCTGGGGCATTTTCTCGGGTTGTAGTCTAAATGATGACAGAGGGTCTCTGTCACTGAGGGCACTGAGGATGCAGTAGCATGTCTCCTCTACCACCTCCTACAACACCTCGAATCACCTGGTAACTTCGCCAGACTCCTTATCATTGACTTCAGCTCAGCATTCAATACCATCCAGTGACACCAGATGATCAGGAAACTCCATCACCTGAATGTCTCACCACTGGGTACACAGTTTCCTCATTGATAGACCACAGTCCATT